>NC_056728.1:1163192416-1163424916 GCF_019279795.1 Protopterus annectens | reverse complement strand
CTGTCATACACTTTGGGGGAGGTGCTAGAATGACAGGTTTGTTTCCATATACATTCTCTGACTATGCACATGTTTGACTATCAGTTATATGTCATTGACAGCTGCCTACATTTCTTGGATCATCACACTAAATTTTTAGGGGAACAGAGTACCAAGCTGGTGATATGGGTCATTTATCTGGACATGCTGGACAGATTGGAACAGTTGTGGATTATGAATATGCATACAACTTACAATTTGAACATTCTAGCAAATTCTGTACTGTTGTTGGGTGTAATTATGCATACAGCTTTCTATCTGAACATTGTATCAAAATCTGTACAGTTGTGGGATATGATTATGCATAAAACTTAGTAGCACTCCCAGGATTCAAACCACTGCTGGTGTGACATAATATTATAGCTAACATCACAGTGCACTGTGCTATCAGGGAATCAATGTAAACATTCACACTTCCAACATTGTTATGCAGGACTTCATGCCCATTTTATCTGCATACCACGGTGTGGGTGACACTGCTTAAGATACAACAGTATTATTTATAGTATGAAACAGATCACCACTATATGAGAGAAGATCAAACAGAAGCACTCCAGGGGTTATACCTTTATTCTCAGACTACTACACATTTATTTCTACTGGTACAACACTTTTTAACATTCTTATATTTATTTGTTATGACAGTACATGCAGACTGATTACTAACCTGCCTTGCAACACAGCCTTTGCAGCCTAGCATCATGGGCTTGCTGGTTCACATCCTGCTCATCTGCAGCTGTCAGAGAAATGCAATGATATTTAGCCATACCTATCCATAGTATACACAAGCTAGGAAATTATTTACTACTTAGTAGAATGAGTACTTATTCAGTACTGGGGCATTGAGCATCTGCTGAGACTCCTGGATTCACTGTTCCAGTACATCCCGCCTCTACTGCTTCAGGTCAGCATGGTCATGCCTGACCTGCTCACCAGTCTGGATGATACCTGTGGCACTGGTGAGGTCATGGACAAGACTATCCCAGGCCTCTGTTTTATACTGTGAGCCCTGGCACTGGCCCTGCAGTAGTCTCTGATCATGGCATTTTACCAGGAGCCATACCATGATTTTTGACTCCTGGATGCCCTAGCGCTGTGCTCTAAATCGAGTGCCTTCACCCACACCAGCCATTTTGCCTGCAGTAGGAAGCTACAACCAGTTATGAGAAGTATTCCCACCTGTGGGGTTTAAATATGGCCATTTCCCCACACTTCCCCGTGATTGGCCAGTTTTGAAAAGGCTAAGCTATGGGCACACCAACTTACATAAGGTTGGCACTGCTTAAAGTTGTATACCACTAGGCAGATTGAATTGACTCCCTTACACATTGCTTACACTTACTAACTTGAGGTGTGATGTGGTTAGCATTGCTTAATAGTTAATTAGCACTATATTTGCCATTTGGCAATGATTTATTCTTCATTACAGGTTATATATGTGTCTGGTATCTGTGATTCATGTGTACATACACTATATGGGGACCTGGGGACTTCTACACCTTATTACAATAACACAATAACACCTCAAATCTATGCTTACTGCAGTACTCCAGTTCACATATTTATGTTCTTTGGCAGGTTATACAACATCACAATGTGCATAGATTCAATTCACATGTTTGGTTTGATTTTCCTGTGGGGAGGATTAGTTTGCTGATACCTCATTTATCTTTATTGCTATGATGGCTTAGTGGTTAACTACTGTGTCTCTAGTGTGCAGGATCCTGAGTTTGAGCCTTGCAGAGGCAGTTTATTTTTTTGCTAGGCAGAACAAGGGCCATTGGATACAGTGTGATTAAGGTACTTTTGAGCAGTTGTAAGTGGGTTTGCACAGGGGTAAGCACTGCCTACACAGGTTAAGCAATTTAGAAGCTTACTGGGTGTAGGACACTGTAACCAGAAAATAGCAGTGCTTACCTCGGTGCAAACCTGTGCACACGGCCTTAAACTCGCATACTACTGCTGACGTATGCTTACTACTGCTTCTTGCTGCTTAACCTAATTACTGCTTTATGCATAATGATGCTGACACATCACATGTGCATTTCCTGCAGTACTCCTGGTTTTATATATATATATATATATATATATATATATATATATATATATATGTGTGTGTGTGTGTGTGTGTGTGTGTGTCTGTTCTTTCTTGTCAGCAGTACTCTAGGCAACATACATATTACTCATAATGTGCTTTGCCATGGTAAATTGTATGTCTCAGTTACCTTCCTGTCCCCCCCCCTTTCTCGCTTACATCCATGGGGCGGTCTCATTAGAACAGGTCCATCCAACCCCGGCATTCCTCGGCCCATAATGTCTTACCCATCATTCCCTCCACCCCCTCCCTCCTCCACATCAGTCATCCTTCCTACAGGTTCCATCCGAATATCACTACACCACTACACATCTCGGGACCCATCAAGTAAGTTGTCTACACCCCATGGATCTTCAGGGTTCCCACACATTCAGTCTGCGAACATACATATCCTTCTTTGCGTACCTGTAAGGCATGGTATGTTACCCTGAGGACTCTTTTTAGCAGAATTTTTGGGGTCATCCCGTTAGGGACGAACATGCTTTTGTTTAAGATTAGACTTTGCAGGTTGACACTGTTTTTCCCACTGGTAGTATCCTGCCAGTAGTCTGGGTAGCAGTGCTGTGCAACGCTTAGTGGAGCTTAATATTTGATTTGCATGATATTTGCCTTTTGGCATTGATGTCTTCTTTATTACATGTTGTGTATGTCCTTGATTCATGTGTACGTATGCTGTATGGAGTCCTGTGGACTTCAGCACTTTATTGCAATAACACCTCACATCTGGCCTTACTGCAGTACTCCAGTTCACATATTTATGTTATGTAGCAGGTTATACCACTTCACACTGTACATAGATTCAGTTCACATGTTTGGTATGATTTTCCTGTGGTGAGGATTAGTTTGCTGATACCTCATTCATGTCTGTTGTTATGATGGCTTAGTGGTTGACTACTGTGACTATAGTGTACAGGGTCCTGAGATGGAGCCTTGCAGAGGCAGTTTATTTTGTTGCTGGACAGAACATGGGCCATTGGATCCCAAGTGATTAAGGCACTTCAAAGTGGTTGTAAGTGGGTTTGCATGGGTTTACATGATGGTAAGCACTGCTAACCTCCGGTTACAGTTTCTTACACTCAGTTAGCTTCTACTTTGCTTAATCTGTGTAGGCAATGCTCACCCTCATGCAAATGCACTTAGACACATTTACCACTGCTTATTTGTGCTTAAACCTGCTTACTTGTGCCTTATTCATTATGACACTGACACTTCACGTGTGCATTTCATGCAGTACTCCAGTTCACATTTAAATGTTATTATGTCAGTTATACGGCAAAAAGATGTTAAAATATGTTCATATACAGATTTCACATGGAAAATGATATGTGCTGCAGTGGGACTCGAATCGGGAATGCCTGTTCATTAGGAGGATGCTCTATCCACTACACTATTGCTGTGCTGCTTCATTTGCATGTATATCCCTTGTTATCTTCTTCAGAATTTTCAGCTGCTTTAACTGTAGCTAAGTGATGGGCAAACCCGCGCACCTACGGTTAGCCGTAAGCGAGGTTTTAAAAAAAATAAATACAAGGGTTTCTTTGTTTTATTTCAATGTACTGTTGCTGTTGAACGCATGGGGACTGTTGGTGGGGATATGTGGACACCTATGAGCGGTCTCGCTCATTTATTTACACTTTCTTATGTTCTACTTTGCAGGGACATGTTTATTCTGAGAGCTCTGCTCTCAGACACGCCCCCTGCACTCGTCCACGCTCAGTGTAGGATTTGGAGCTCAGGCAGCGTGCCTTCATTAATATGCATGGTATGCTGCCATCCTCCTCTTAAACTGCCACTTCCATGCAGGACTAGATTAGTCCTGCACAGAAGATTAGTAAATTTGGGGAGGGGGGAGTATAGGGCAACTGGAGAAATATTGCTCAATAAAAATAAAGTTATTGGCACTGAATGGTGCAATGTTCCATCAAAAGTGATGAGAGAGGTACATTTTAAGGAGATATTTTTAAAGGGGATGAGAGATTTCATACAAAACATGTACTTATGTTAGTAGTTGATGGGAGAATTTTACAAAGGGTTGAGACAGGAAGGAGAATGAGGGAAGGGTTTCCACTTTATCTTCTATTATTCTTCAAACCAATAACATTTTTGATAAAAACATAAGAAGATGAGGAAAGTTAGAAATAACATTCAATTGTTCACAGAAGAAGACTTGATGTGGATGGATGGAGAGAAAAGTGACCAGAGTGTTGGAGGTGTTTAGGGAACATGAGGTGATATTTTGCTCATTATGTTATCATAGCAACACTGTTGTAATCTTTCTGGTAATGACAGATAGGGGAAGGGCTTGGAGCACTGACAGAAATGTGTTGAGAGAGATTTCAGGGGTAGAAGGCATCTCAAAGCACTTATAGTAATGTGTAGAGGGAGATATCTTCTGTAGAATGTATCTAGCAGCACTGAGAGTAATTAATGGAGAGAGATATTGGCGGGTAGAAGGTGTCTGTAGATCAGAGTGTGTGATATACCTTTAAGAAGCTTTCATGTGAGTCAACTTATGCATAGAGGTACTGACCACGTGCAAGCAAGAGTGCCATTTTGAGTGAGCAGCCAGATTGAGAGCATGCAAGTAGGTAGGCAGTTAGTTAGTTAGATAGTTCATTTAAGTTCAATGTTTGTGCCATTTATCCTGATGTATTTGTATACAATTGTTTGTGTCTTTCGGTTTTTTCCCAGTTAGGGGTCGCCACAGTGGAACTCCGGTCCGCTAATGATTGGTAGTGTATTTTTACGTACCGGGTTACCAGCCCTGGCGCACAACCTTCAACGAAGGCAATGTATTTGTATAGAATAAACTACTTAAATAAACACCCAAGCCTCAATGTCTTCTTAATGCACATATGAAGAGCAACATGGTGTCAGAATGGAATCCAGAGTTATAGCCATGAGGCAACCAGTTAAAATTGGAGGAATATAAAGACATGCATCATCCCTACTGCTCAAACGACTCACAAAATAGGTCAGATACAAATTCCAGGTACTAAAACTTGCTTAAATGATTTCTTTTATTGCAAATATAAAACAAAGATTCAGAATGCTCAAAACAATTATCTTATGAAACAAAATATTTGAAACTGTGATATATTGATAAAAATATTCAAAATAATTATGAAAATGTTTGAAAGAATATCTGAATCACATAAAATGTACAAAAAAGGGAAAACGACAGTATTTTTTTGCTATGTGCTATTTTTTCATATGAACTGAAACTATTCAAAATATCCAAAGTCTGCAAAGTGTTTGCAAGTGTGTACAGTATTATAGTGCAGTTATTTCGCAAAGTAGTTATTTTAAAGAATATTTTTGCAAAGTACAGTTATTTCAAAGCATATTTTGCAGAGTACAGTATTTCACACAGCCTATTGTGCATTTATATATTACTACAAGTACCTGGTATGTGTGCATGTTCGTGCATAATTACAAGGGCAATTTTGCATTGTGTTTTACTATAATCTGTGGGCAAGGCAGCAGGTTTTCGCAGCCCCACACCGCTTGTGTTTGATAACAATATTGCAGAAAATTGGAGGGTGTTTGAGCAGGAATACAATATTTTCATACAGGCTGCTTTTTCTGTCAAAGAAACATGTACAAAGGCATTTATTCTGCTTAATGTAGTTGGTTCAGAAGCCATTGAAAGAGAGCATTCATTTATGTATGCATGTTCTGTGTTTGCAAGGGAGGGGGAAGACTGCAATATAGTGATACAGGCTGAAATAAGGGAAGACCCTGAATGCTTAAAACATAAATTTAGAGAAATGTATAACCCCCAAACAAATATTACAATGGAAAGGCCCTTATTTTACACAAAAGATCAAAATGACAGGCTTGTGTGTGGTATTAATAATAACATAGTGAGACATATTTTGCATTAAGACAGTGATTTAATGTTGAATGTGGCCATTGAGATTTGTCAGATAAAAAAATATACAAGCTTACAGAAAAGTATACAAGTATGCTTACAAATGAGAACAGCTATAGAAGGCAGAGTGACAAAGCTCATGTTAATAGTATGCAGCACATGGTTAAAAGAAACAGGCCCAAGCATATGGCAGCTACTGGAGGTCCTGTAACAGTCCATGGGAAACCCTGAGTCTTTCCAAAAAATTCCACAGCATGCTCAATGAAGCATAAGGGTGAGTCAGCAAAGTGAAAATATGAGCCTCACCTGGCTTTATAGTCAACTGTTGTAATTGTGGTCGTAATCATGAACCCAAAAGAGAAAAGTGCTTAGTTTTTGGTCAGCAGTGTCATTCTTGCAATAAATGGAATCATTTCAAAAGGGTTTGTAAATCAAATAAGGCACATTCTTTTATTAAAAGAGGGCATTCCAAGAGGCAGGTTGATCAATTAGATAGCTGCGATCCTACTTTTATGTTGATTGTGTGTCTGTGCTTGGTGAAACAGTTAATGCATTAGATCTGTGAGCAAAAAATTAAATATTTTGTACTTTTGGATTAATGGGAGTCCAATAGAGCTCAAAGTAGATACTGGCTGAAAATATAATGTTATGTCAGCAGAAAAGTTTGCTAGAGTAAAAGCTGCAGACCAACTTGATTTGACAAAGTGTGCGATACTTGTTGCTTATGGTGGTGAAGAGATTCATACCATAGGCTCAGTAGTGCTTTCATGTTATTCTGCTCGGAACAGCTATGACTTGAAGTTGTACATAGTCAAGAGACGTGCAGTCATTATTAGGCCTCAAAGACAGTTTCAAAATGGAACTGCTTTCATTTAATAAAGAGGTTCACTATGTAAGCCTGAATGACAACAGCTGAAATTTCACCCAAACTATTTTTTCTGAGTTTGCTGATATTTTTGCAGACCAACTAGGCAAACTACAAGTTGTGTACTCCGTGAAGTTAGACCCAGAGGTCAGCCCAGTTATCAGACCAGCACAGAAAGTTCCAGTAGTTATGCAGAGCAGAGTCAAATTCGAGCTAGACAAAATGGTGCAGCTAGGAGTAATTTGTCCAGTAGAAGAACCTACTGAATGGGTATCCTCCATGGTAGTAGCTCATAAGAAAATCTCGGATAATCGAATATGTATTGATCCAAGAGATCTGAACAAAGCATTAAAAAGACTTCATCATTCAATGTGCACAGTCAAGGAGGGTGCCACCCTAATGCCAAATGTCACTTTTTTTTGTCTTAGATGCAAAGAGTTCATGTTGGCAAATTTTGTTTGACTGAAAATCTTCATTTTTAACCACATTTAGTATGCCATTTGGAAGATACAGACTTCTGAGAATGCCATTTAGAATAAATTCTGCCAGTGAAGTCTTTCAGCATGCAATGGAACATTTTTTTCCTGCCTATCTGTGTGCTATTATAGTAAATGATATTCTAGTAGGAGGCAATAGTGAAGCAGAACATGACAGAAACCACAAGAAAGTTCTGGAAAGAGCACATCAAGTGAATCTTAAGCTGAATCCTTACAAGTACAAGTTCAGGCTATGAGAAGTTACTTATGCTGGTCATCTGTTTATCTGTTCAAGCTTACAATCAAATCCTTCAAAGCATGCAGCAATTCTTGAGTTGCCAATTCTACATAATGTCCAAGCCCTACAACATTTTCCTGGCATGGTGAACTATCTAGGCAAGTTCATTCCTGATTTAAGCCAACTTTCAGCATCATTAAGAGAGCTGACATACAAAGGTGTAATTTCATCATGATCAGAACAGCACCAAAGAGTATTTGATGTCCTGAAGCAGAAAATTGCTAACCTGTCATCTCTCAGCTACTATGATGTTCAGAAACCAGTTACTATTTTCTGTGATGCTTCTAAATTTGGTCTAGGTGCAGTCATTCTTCAAGATGGTAGACCAGTAGCCGATACACTGTGAACTCTTACCCAGACTGAGACGTAGTATGCCCAGATTGAGAAAGAGCTTTTGGCAATTGTATCTGCATGTTCAATGTTCCTTGATTATATTTATGACTGACCTATCCTGATCGAAACTGACCACTGACCTCTTGTCACTATTTTGAGAAAGACTATGCATACAGCCCCAACCAGATTGCAATGCATGATGCTCATACTGCAAAAGTACAATTTCAATCTTGTTTACACAAATGACAAACTTCTTTAACTTGCTGATACTTTATCCAGATTGCCAAGAACAAATACAGCCCAGCATAACATTGAGCAGCATGATTTTGAGGTCATGGAAGTGAGAAATATTTTTCCACATCTTGATGAGCTTAGAACTCATACAGCTTCAGATCAAATTCTCCAGAAGCTCAACCACTTTCTTAGTCAAGGATGGCCTTCAAAGCAATCTTGTTTACCAGTAGAAGTGTAACCATATTTTCCATACAGAGATGAAATTTTGTCAGACAATGGTATCATCATGAAGGGCCCTAAAGTGATTGTTCCAAAGTCCTTGCAATAAGAGTACATTAAGATCTTGCATCATGGCCACCGAGGAACTGATTCTAGGTCTAGTATTTTGGCCTTCTTTGTCAAGAGATATTGAGAAAGTACTTTAATCTTGTTATGGTTATTTCAGCTCTGCAACATTCCTAGACCTATCTAAAGCATTTGACATGGTCTCTCATAAACAACTCATCACTGTCCTTAATAGTCTATCCTTCTCTCACTCTGTCACAAACTTGTTCCAGAGCTACCTGACTGACCGCCCTCAATCCGTTGTTTGGCATAATGATATATCCCCCCAACTCCCTGTCTCAATAGGTGTTCCCCAAGGATCCATCCTTTGATCCTTACTCTTCTCCATATTCACTAATAATCTAGCCTCTGCTACCAAACAAGCCACTCTCATACAGTATGCAGATGATTCCACCATCTGCTCAGCCCACTCCCTACCTGAACTTCAAAATACCACACAGGAAGCATTTTCCTCAGTTGAAACTTGGCTTTCAGATGCACAATTAATACTTAACCCAAACAAAACAAAACTCCTCATCTTCCAACCCACCAAACACAATCTAAACCCCCACCAATTTAATATTAAAGCCAATGACAACACATTATCCCCCCAATAGACCACACCAAACTACTTGAAGCTGAAATTAACAATAACCTCAAGTTTGACATCCACATCTCATTAACCATAAAAAAGCACACAAAAAAACTAGGAGCTTTATATAGAAATAAGCAATTTCTCACCAATACAGCCAAGATTTCAGTTGCAAATAGCCACCTTATCTCCACCCTACTCTATGCCTCTCCAATATTTACCAACCTAAGGGAAAGTGAGTTAGGTAAACTCGAAGCTTGCTACAAAAAATAGCAAGGTTTGCCACTGGAGCAAACTACTGTAGCCACCACTGCACCTCACTTACTGAACGAAGCTGGCTAGAACTCCCTTACCTCCTTCAATGGTACCAACTCTCACTCGCCCACAAACTACTAAGTCATCCTCTAAAAGTCCCCTCCCTCCAAAATCTACTCCAGCCCTATCATACCACCAGACCACACTGCTCCAGCTACAAAAATCAATTACAGATAACCTAAAAGCCAGGAACTCTGCCGGAGAAGCTCTCTTCTCCTACTTCATAGCAAAATTATGGAATACCCTTCCTCACACTATAATGCCTGTGTCATCAAGCACTAACTTCAAAGCTGCTCTAAAATCTCATCTAAAAGAGCATTGGACATGCCCCTGTAACAAACCTCTCTAACATCTCTACCCCAACCTCTCTAATCCCTTTTTTCCACCCCTCTAACTACCTCGGATTGCAGCCAAATACATTGCTTGTAAACCTATATCTCAGCTGTAATCTTAGCCACTGTTATTCAAGGGTAATAGCTGCTAGCTCAGCTTTTAAAATACTTGCTAGTCTTTATGGCACCAATGATATAAGTGTTGTACCATTTAACTAAATACTTAATTTCATTTTGAACTATAACTGTTTACTACTATTGTTAAACAAAATCTACCTATACTTCTTGTAACTTGTAATTAATTGTTTTTAATTGTTGTTTTTATTGTGGAGCTTTTCTCCCCAGGCCTCCGCTGAAAAAGGACCTATGTCCAGTTGGATTTTCCCGGTCAACCAATGTAAATAAATAATAAATAAATAAATAAATAAATAAATAAATCTTGTTCAGTATGTACTAATATAAAGCCACATCAACAGAAAGAAACACTTCAGTTAAGCCAGATTGCAAAACTACCTTGGTCGACAGTAGCCACAGATATCTTTGAGTGGAGTGTCAGCATTACTTGATGTTAGCAGACTCTTATTCAAATTGGTTCGAGTTTGACCTACTTCCCCACCTAACTTCCATTACTGTCATTACTAAGTTTAAGTTATTTCTGACAAGGGTACACAGTTTACAAGTCAGCAGTTCAAGAAATTTGCAGAAGAGTAGGACTTTGTTCATATTATGAGTAGTTCTGAATACCCTCAGTCAAATGGCTTGGCTGAATGTGAAGTTCAAAGTGCAAAACAGCAGTTTGATAAATCCAGACTTGACAATACTGCTGTTGTTCTCAACCTGTTAAATCTTAGAAGCATTCCTCATGCTAAACATCTTGGTTCACCTGCCTAGGGATTTATGTTGAGACAAACCAGAATCACATTATCAATCAGCAGTAATTTATTAGTTCCAAGTGCTAAGAACAACAAAGCAGTGAAAGCCCAACTGTTGAAAAAGAGTTTGTCCCCAGAAGTCTTACTATGATAAAACCAGCAAACTGCTCTGTTCTGTATAAAAAGGGGAGGTAGTGAGGGCGCAGATGTCAAAATGTTTTGATCACATCGGATTTGTGAAAAGTTTGTGTCGAGGGCCATGATTGTACATTGTGGAATCACAAAGAATGGAATTTAGATGAAATCGGAAGCATCTGTTACCAGTGTATAACCAATGTTACAGCATATTGCCTGTGGCAAAGGCTCTAGTTCTCAGAGTGACTTGTCCAATGTTCCTGTTCCAGAGAACTTTCCATCAGCAATCCCCATTCCTGAGAAAATCCCTGAAACTTCTCAAGTAGAACATTCCCCAGTGACTGTCCCTGTTGCTAAACCCAGTCCTAACTATTATATTACGAGATCAGGTCGCATCTCAAAACCTACTTCCAGATACACGGCAACCTGGACATGACTGTTGTTTTTCTTTATTAGTGCCTGTATAATTGCATGTCTATTCAAATGTCATTGTTTATACGAGATATCTCAGTAATGAGGGAGGGTGTAGATCAGATTGTGTGATATACATTTAAGAAGCTTTTCAGTGAGTCAGCACATGCATATAAGTACTGAGCACGTGCAAGCCAGAGTGCCATTTTGATTGAACAGCCAGAGTGAGAGCATCCAAGTATGTAATCAGTTAGTTAAATAGTTTAAGTTCAATGTTCCTGCCAGCCATCCTGATGTATTTGTATGCAATAAACTACTTAAACAAACACCCAAGCCTCAACATCTTCTTAATGCACATAAGAAGAACAACAGTATCTCCTCACAGCACTGAGAGTAATTGGTGGGGGCAGAAATATCTGGGGTAGAAGGAATCTCACAGCAGTGAGAGAAATGGCTGGAGAGAGATTTCTGTGGTAGGATGTATCTCATATCACTAAGAGTAACTGTCAGGGCCAGTGATATCTGCAGTAGAAGGTATCTCACAGCACAGAGAGTGATGAGTGGGGTGAGATATCTGCGGTAGAAGGTATCTCACAGCACTGAGAGTGATGAGTGGGGTGAGATATCTGGGGTAGAAGGTATCTCACAGCACTGAGAGTGATGAGTGGGGTGAGATATCTGGGGTAGAAGGTATCTCACTGCACTGAGAGTGATGAGTAGGGTGAGATATCTGGGGTAGAAGGTATCTCACAGCACTGAGAGTGATGAGTGGGGTGAGATATCTGGGGTAGAAGGTATCTCACAGCACAGAGAGTGATGAGTGGGGTGAGACATCTGCGGTAGAAGGTATCTCACAGCACTGAGAGTGATGAGTAGGGTGAGATATCTGGGGTAGAAGGTATCTCACAGCACTGAGAGTGATGAGTGGGGTGAGATATCTGGGGTAGAAGGTATCTCACAGCACTGAGAGTGATGAGTGGGGTGAGACATCTGGGGTAGAAGGTATCTCACAGCACTGAGAGTGACGAGTGGGGTGAGACATCTGGGGTAGAAGGTATCTCACAGCATTGAGAGTGATGAGTGGGGTGAGACATCTGGGGTAGAAGGTATCTCACTGCACTGACAGAAAAGTGTGGAGTGAGATTTCCATGGAGGAGTGTATCTCACAGCACTGAGGGTAATCTGTATAGTAAGATATCTGGGATAGAATGTATCTAACAGCACTGAGAGTACTAGTTAGGGGAAGCAATTTCTGGAGTAGAAAGAATCTCACAGCACTGAGAAAAATGTGTGTAGGGAGATATCTATGATAGAGAGTATCTCACAACACTGAGGGTAATGGGTGGGGTAAGATATTTGGGGTAGAAGATATCTCACAGCAGTGAAAGAAATGTGTGGAGAGAGATTTCTGGGGTAGATGGTATCTTGTAACACTAAGTGTAACTGGTAGGGGCAGTGATATTTGTGGTAGAAGGTGTCTCACAGCACTGAGAGTGATGTGTGGGGTGAGATATTTTGGGTAGAAGTTATCTCACAGCAGTAATAGTAATTGATGGGGCAGTGTGATATCTGGGGTACAAGCTTTCTCACAGCAGTAATAGTAATTGATGGGGCAGTGTGATATCTGGAGTAGAAGCTTTCTCACAGCAGTAATAGTAATTGATAGGGCAGTGTGATATCTGGGGTAGAAGCTTTCTCACAGCAGTAATAGTAATTGATGGGGCAGTGTGATATCTGGGGTAAAAGCTTTCTCACAGCACTGGTAACAATGAGTAGAATGAGATATTTAGTGTAGAAGATATCTCACACTGAGAGTAATAGGTGTCAATTGTGATTTCTGGGGTAGAAGGTGTCTCACAGCATTGCAATTAATTTCTGGAGTGAGATATCTGGAGTAGAAGGCATTGTGATTACTTAGACTTTTGCAGGTGGATTAGTATAGTTAACTCAGTGTTTGGAAGGCAGAGTTAACCATGATGGTAAAGATACCATTGTTATTGTACAACAGATTCCAACATTGATGAGGGTTACAGTGACAGAGGGGCAAGATGTGTGTTACGGAACTGTCTGGGGAAAAGGTTGTAAATTGGGGACAATGTTTATAATGAGACAGGACACAGGGGAGGAGTATGCCATTTTTTTTTAGAAAATATCTGGTGACAGCAAATACAGAATATAGTGTGAGAGAATTAGGTGTGTGAGATTTATTATTAGGGAGTGCAACATGAAATAAGGTGGATGAGGTGACATTCTTTCATGCAGGAGAAAGAGAAGAACATGCATTTGGTGTGGATGGAAGAGGTGACTGGAGACTTGTCAGGGATGGAACGTTTAGCATTCACAACAAGTGATAGCGTAACATGCATTAACTGCTTACAATGTACATAGTTTACAAATGAATAGATGTGTATTGTAAAAGTAAATATCAAGGTTGGTAAATATCAGTGTTGAAGACTCACAATTTTACTGTATTGAAATTGGAATTATTGTAATTGTTGCAACTACTGTTTTGTTCTTCATCTGAGCACGAGTGAAGAATATTTCATGACCAGTTCACCTATCTGGTTAACAAAGGTAAATAAATGAATGATTGAATAAATTAGTTAATTCATTCATTCATTAATTAATAAAGCTAGTGGACAGAAGAAGCACTTAAGATGAGTGTAGACTTTAGGATTAAAATGAGAGAAGTTAAGGGGGTGGAAACAACAGGATTTATTCTGGACTAAGGAATGTAGGAAATTCAAGTAATATGGGGCAGTTTAAGAAGCATAATGAATGAATTAAGGCAGGGTAAATTGGTGTTAACTGTGAGTTTTAAAGGGGTTATAAGGCAAAATAAATGAAGGGAATTTAGGATGGGAAGAGAAGGGCAAAAACCGGAAAATGGAACTGTATTAGACAGTGGGGTGAGGCAAGTGAAAGAAACAGTAAGGGGAATGTTGAGAAACGTAGGTGAAATGAATGTAAGAAATGGACTTGACAAGTTGATCAGTAGCTGGGTAAAAGAGCTTGGGTATCTGGGAAGTCTGGTTGTTGAAACAAGCATGACAGGTTTGGAAAGGATGTGTTTATTACACAGGCAAGGATGTAAAAACTGAAAATGTGTGCAGAAGGATGGAAGCCAATCAGTTATGTAGTGGGACTGCAGAGAGCTGAACAAGTATTGGGGCAAGGCCATTAGGGTCTGGGAGAGGAATTTTTGGAGTGAGAAATAAAAAAAATATATGACAGTTTTGTCTTCTGAGTGTGGCCAGAAAGGGAAAACAGTGGTAAGTGTGAAAATGATGGTATTAATAGACAGAGCAAATGGGGTATAGAATAAAACAGTGAGGCAGTGGAAGATGCTGGGACCAGAACTAGTCAAACAGAAAAAAATTGAACAGTTCATAAAGCTGTTAAAGAGTAGAAGGACAGATGGAAAGGTGAAGGACTATATAGGGTCATGGGATAATACCATGAAGTTTGAACAAGACATTAGTAAAATACTTAATACAAATTATAGCTTTGAAATGCCAAGGTTTTGCAGTACTCACTGATACTGATATCAGCAATGTTTATACTGTTCCTCCTCCTCTATACCCCCCTGGTAGGCATATGATATGTGCAGAAATGAAATAAATATTACTTATTTATTTATTTGTATTTGTTTACCAGCAGGTCTACAGCAGAGTGAGCCCATTTTCAGTAGAGGTCCAGGGAGAAAAGCTTCAAAAACAAACAAACATTATACAATTACAGAATCAAAACAGAATCAAACATGACACAGAATACTAAATTACAGATAGGTGACTCAATAATATAGATAGTATATAAGTTATACACTAGGTTACAGTGAGTAATAATAAAATGATTTTAATATACAAGACAAACATGAGTGCAATGGATGCCATAGAATATTAGTGTGTGTGTGAAACATTGCAATATTGCATTAGAGAGGAAATGATGGGGCGTAGCAGTTACAGTAAACACTCAGTTAACCGGAACTCAAGCAACCGGCACTCTCAAGCAACTGGCAAAAATAAATCAAAGAAATACAGTATAATTTGCATGTGTTGCACTTTCTGTTTCCCCCCTGCAGAAACATTGTACCTTATATTTTTAGAGTTTTAGAGTTTTAAAAAAAAGAAAATAGGAATAAATTCTCTCTCTCCCCTAACTGAGGAATAAGTCAAAACAAACAAATAGTATAGGGTATAGTATTAGTCAGGCCTATTTTTCATAGTAACTCTCAAGCAACCAGAAACTACAGTTATCCGGCATCTACCAATCCCTATGGGTGCTGGTTAATTGAGAGTTTACTGTAATTAGGCTGTGAGTAAGGTATAGGCCTAGAGCATAACTATGTAAGCATGCCACTAAGCAGTACGATTGAATACAAGATATGGTAGCTAAACGCTGATATATAGCTAGGTTTTGTGTGGCTGGGTGGGACATATTAGGACTTAGTAGGTTGGAAGCACTGAATATATATATGAGGAGTTAGAGCTAGAAGTGAGATATGGAGGAAAGAAAGGATGAGCTGGACAAGTACAAAGGTTAGGAATATTGTTTCTTATAGTCAGTGCTGGTACATGTGCATAGCCAATGGGAGATTATCTATTGTTTCAGTGATGTTTTAAAGTGTTCAGGGTTGCTAGTAGTTCTAATTGATGGAGGGAGAGCATTCCATAGTTTGGCGATGGTGCATGGGTTGCACATTTGACTGTCGGAAAGGTTAGGTTTTGCTACATTAAGAAGCATCTGATTGACCGATCACAGAGGACTATTTGGGTGATACATGGTGAACAAAGAGGAGAGTGCAGGACAGCTAGAAGGCTTGTAGTTTAACTTATGAGCTGTGGTTAGTTGCAGGTATGTTAGATGTTGGGTAAGATCTAGCCAGTTTAGATATTGGAGTGATACACAGTGGTGGGAGGACTGTTTGGCACTGGTTACAAATTTTGCTATTTTGTTGTAGCATGAGTCCAGTTTGGCTTTAAGGGAGGATTGTATGCTAATAAGGAGTGATGCACCATAGAGCAAAGATGGAGGTATAGTCTTGCTGCATAGGTGAGGGAGTGTTTATGCATGTAATGGATGCCTAATTTCTGATGGGCTTTTTTGATATTTGAGTTAATATGCTGGTCAAAAGTTAGGTTTTCATCTATAATGACACCTAGAAGTTAGGTATAAAGGACTACTTTGATGTGAGTGTTAAGTGAGTTAACAGCAAATTCATTTTTGGTTAGGGTGTAGTTTTTTTGGTAGTGAATAACATGAGTTTGGTTTTATTAGCATTTAGGGCTATATGGTTATTATACATCCAGGCTTCGGTGGAGGTGAAAGTATTTTGGGTGAGTGTAAGTAGTTCTGAGGTGGACTTGGTCATGTAGATGATGGTAAAATCAATGTATTAGATGACAGTAGCTTGGGCTATACTGGAATGGAGATCATTGATGAAAATGTTAAAAACCATGGCAATTGGTTGGAAGTTAGATATATCATTATTGCCTCCAACTTTCTGGACATGGATGATAAAAGCCTTTTTCCAGATGGTGGGAATGAAGGACTCTTGAGTGGATCTGCTTAGTTGTATACTGATGAGATAGGCTATAGCAGCTGCTGATTTGGAGAAATTCTGGTGGTAAGTTATCTGGGGCATTAAATCCAGGTTTAAGTTTGAGCAGAAGTTTCTTTATAGTGTAGATAGGTATGGATGACTAATTGAAGTTTGGTGTTGGTGTTGCAGATGCATCTGGGGGAGGTGGGTTGATCTGTCAGAAGTTGGCAGTGAGGTTGGCTATGCTGTTTATAAAGAATGAGTTAAAAAGTGAGGCTATTTTAGCTAGGGCCTTGTCTGGATCAGCGGAGGGATTTTCACTTTTGCCTGGGTTTAATGGAGTGTTTATGAACTCATCAAATACTGGGCTATAGACTCCTGACAGAATAAGGTGAAGATTGTACTGACACTACTGCAAGCAACCTGATTTGGTAACTATTTTGTGATATTTTGGCATCAGTGGGTAAAGTGAGTATACAAGCATAGGGGACACTAATTGCCAGGCATATCATTCTAAACTGCATAATAAATGCACTACAGAAGTACGGCTGTAGCAAGCAGTTAAGGGCAGAGTGGTGGCTCTGATAAATTACTTGTAACTATTATTGGTCTGTACTAGAGAATGCATAGTAGCACAAAAAAGACATAATATGCTCCATTATATGCTTACCATGCAGTATTCTACTTTATGCATGTAAGACCCACATTTGCATGGGCTATGTTCTGTACCACAAAACATGGAGAGTATTGGGTATAGCTCCTCTTGGAGTGCTGCTACTTTCATTCACAGTTTCCTAGAAAGGACAAAACACAAAATGTGTGGAGAATAGTTATATTTTCAACAGCATTCATCCTTTCAGTGTTTGATTTTTTTCCATATAAATACAACAAAAAACTCAGTGATGTAGTGAATAATTGGAAAACTGCACTATATTAGATATATGGCATTTTAAAGAAACATGTTTTTCAGAAAATACATTGTGCCTAAGGCAGCAAAATACAATGGTTTCAATGTTTCACTGTAGTCATACAACTAACTTAAGCCTCAAAGATGCTATCTGGAAGTTAATGCCACATTGCTGGCTTCACACTTTTTCATCCAAATCAACTAACCAACCTTTCCTTAAAGTTTACTAGAGTTGTGGATTGTCATTTCTAATAGGAGAGAATATTATGGTCTGCATGGTTTTTATCTAAAAAAATTAAATGTAATTTTAGAGCCGCCTGCTGGTAAGTCCACAATAAGGTTACCGTTCTTGGTGTCTCTTACATCTGATGCAAAGCTCAGTCCAATCATTGCAGCTAAAATATAATTTGTGAGACATTTAAACACAAGTATAAAACTGCCTCTGAGAACACTCAAGAAAAATTATTTTATACTCTTCAACCTTGCTCTATATGGAAGGGTTATCACTTTATTTGTCTGGTTTATGTTGTTTTTTTTCTTTTTTTTTTTCTTTTTCAAAATGGGAGCGAGTTAGAGAACATCTATACACCATAAATAAAGAAGATGAAAGTAACACACTGGCTAGACATATACTTGAAAATGGTTCTACACATAGAGTCTTATTTTTAGTAATAGAACTTGTTCATTGTAGTGTTAGTTTAGGTAACTTTAAAAACATAACAGAAAAGAAAGAGACACAATGGACCATTAGAATGCAGCCTGACAAATGGCACGGCCTAAATGATAAAGAGTATTAAAACCATTTTTATCAGACAGACTCCTCAAACACTAGTTACGCTGCATTGAAATAGTCGTTTTAGATAATACATTTATATATCTATATATTATTTTTATTTTTTATTTCCACACTTTTATATTTCATGAATGAGACTTCAGTAGTTTGTTCTTATATATAAATCGATTTTATTGATTTTACTGTTTGCTTAATTGCATTTCTGTGTGCTTTTCTGAAAAAACAAAAAACAAAAAAAAATACTCCTTGTTTTCCCGCCTTTGCTCGACTAGTTTGGACCAGTATACAGGCTTTGCTGTATTCTGGGCTGTGTGTAGTTCCTGTGTTGGCCATTGCCTTACTTGGATAGAAGGAAGTTTCTGAGCTCACCAGTGGGAGTGGGGAGCCTTGAGCAGCCTATCTGTCCCTGGGGGAAGTGACCTCAGCACTTGAGTTGTAAATTATTGATTGCTTTGGACCATTTCTAGCTCTTTTCAAGTTCCCTGTATAAAAATCCGCCTCAGGGCGTTTTTTTCTGGCTATATACCCAAGCAGAGCTCCATGTGGTCCTGCAGAGGGGTCCTGGCAACAGAGAACTGAAAGAAGCGACCACTTTCCAGATTTAAGTATTTTTGGCTTTTTATCTGCATTGTCCTCTCTGGCTTTCATTTAACTAGCTATAACTGTTTTTGTGTCTATCTGCTGATTTCTGAAGTATCTGCACTTAAAAGTAGCATTTTGGTCGACTCTGGTCGATTAATACTGGTTTTTCGTTAATTTAACTGCTGAGGCTGCCCACTAAAGTGTGCTAGCCTGTGTAAATCGATTTTACTGTTTGCTTAATTGCATTTCTGTGTGCTTTCCTGAAAAACAAAAACAAAAAAAAGTACTCCTTGTTTTCCCGCCTTTGCTCGACTAGTTTGGACCAGTATACAGGCTTTGCTGTATTCTGGGCTGTGTGTAGTTCCTGTTTTGGCCATTGCCTTACTTGGATAGAAGGAAGTTTCTGAGCTCACCAGTGGGAGTGGGGAGCCTTGAGCAGCCTATCTGTCCCTGGGGGAAGTGACCTCAGCACTTGAGCTGTAAATTATTGGTTGCTTTGGACCATTTCTAGCTCTTTTCAAGTTCCCTGTATAAAAATCCGCCTCAGGCGTTTTTGCAGTTGGGCATAAGCAGCAGCGGTTATACAGGTTTAAACTATTTCTGGCTCCGCCAAGTCTGCTCTTCAATTTTTCACTTAGAAAGCTCTACTCAGTCTATTTAGCTGTATATATTAGCACTGTTTTCGGGACTTCTAGTCTTAGCAAGCACTCTTATAATAAAGTAAGCACTCTTATACTAAAGTAAGCACTACAGCCATCCACTACCCCTGTGAATACCCACTTCCCTTAAAGGCACAGCACTCCTTATAATATTCTAGTATGTCGAGTGGTAGACCACTAGCATCCTCTCTTGTTCAGCTGGTTAACCTGGGAATCTTAAGACAATGTTGCAATTGTCTCATGTACACAGACAACCCTCTCCTCCTTCCTACTAACACAAATACTTGTGAGAGATGCAACTATATAGCCAGACTGGAGGCTGAACTCTCTCAACTCAGGACTGGCAAGACCAGACAGGAGGAGAAGGTACCCACACCAAGCAAAACCGGTCACACATAAAACCACCACCACTACAAACCAAACACATAAGAACACAAAGACATACTCGGAGGCTCTTATAAAAACTTACCAAAACAACAGAGGCCTCCAAAGCAGACACCCAGAAATACACCCCACAAAACGTAACACCTACAACACATACCTCAAACAACAGGTGTGTCACACAATCACAGCCCTAAGGCAAAACACTATGCCAGAGACATTAGTAATAGGTGACTCTATAGTCAGACACACCGACGTTCCACTTACCAGGCTGAATAAGGAGAGGGTAACGGTGAGCTGCCTATCGGGAGCTAGGATCTGCCACATTACACACGCACTCAGGTCACTCCAAAGCAAGTACAAGTATGATGCAGTCATTGTCCATGCTGGTGTGAATGACCTGAGACGTACCTCCCTGGACTACATGAAAAGAGACATTGAGGAGCTCTCCGATTATGTAGCCCAGACTGGTATGACCCTGACCCTGAGCAGCATCCTGCCTTCACCAAGAATGATGCCTCAGTACAAAGACAAAATGATCAATTTTAACAATTGGCTTAATCACTGGTGTCATTCTAGGGGGATCCAATGTCTGTCAGCCTGGGATGACATGCTGGACAAGCTGTGTTGCTTCGCAAGGGATGGCTTGCACCTGTCACAACTGGGCTTCCGGATATTGGCCAAGGCTCTTGCCACCCCCATAGTGCCTTTTTTAGGCAATGCTCAAAAGACAAATCAACCTCCGTAAAAAACAAAAATGGAAAAAAAATTAAGGGTAATGCTGCTCAACGCCAGAAGTCTAAATCTCAAGATGCAGGCACTCAAAGCACTTCTCAGTATGGAGAACATCGATGTCTGTGCAGTAACTGAAACCTGGTTCAAGGCTCCTGAGAGCACTCCAGCGCTACCAGGCTATACCTCATATCATGCTTTTCGGCCTCAAGTTCCAGGCCGAACCATAAAGGAGGGGAGTGTCCATTTTCATAAAGGACACCTACACCTCTCGATTGGTGGCTACCCATGAAGCATCAGAAACCATACAAGTTTTACTCACCATAGGCAAAACTGCCATACAACTGGTCACATGTTATAGAACACCCTCCCAATCCCAGGAATCCCATCAAGCATTCCTGAAAACACTGGAGGATATGAATGTCACACCAAACACCATCATATTGGGTGACTTCAACTACCCCAACATAGACTGGGCCCACTATTCTAGCCCTAACACCCTAGCCCAAAGATTCCTGGAATTCATTAACTCAAATGCTATGGAGCAACTGGTCACTTCTCCTACGAGGAGAGATAATATACTTGACCTGATTATCACAAACATGGGGTCCAAATGCTCCGCACCGGATATAAACCCCTCACTAGTAAGATCTGACCATAAACTGATCACGTTGGATGTACATATCCTGCCCCCACCCCCAGAACAAAAGACTACAGTGAAAAATTTTTCAAAAGCTGACTTTACACTCCTTAAGTCAGAAATTATATCCTTTAAGCCTACTGGGTTAATGGAAACCACATCCCAAAATGCTGAATCCTACACAACAGCCTTCTACGGACATCTCCAAGAATGCATGGATCAAGCAATCCCAACTAAAACCAAGACCCTCTCCACCAAGGGAAAACGCCCGGTTTGGTGGACCCCGGCTATAAACAAACTGTACAACAAAAGAAGGAAGCTACTGCAGGACAAAGCCAAATCCCACAAGGAAAGGCTTCCCTGATCAGCACAAGTAAAAAACTACATTCTCTCATAAAAACATCTAAAGCCAACTTTGAGAGAAAGATTGCCAAGGATACCAAAGACAATCACAAGGCCTTCTTCAATTATGTCAGAACCTTGGGAGGAAATTCTCAGATATGCTCTGAGTTGGTACACAACGACAAAAAATTCACTGACCCTACCGACATTGCCAATATTCTGGCAGATAGGTTCAGTGCAAATTTCTCCCCTCCCTCACCCCCTAAAGATGTAGTAATTATCCCTGCTGAATGTAACCTACCTGTCATCTCAGACATACAGGTGAAATCAGCACTCAACAAAGCAAAAAACACAGCATCTATGGGACCCGATGGTATCCCCGGTTGCGTGTTACGTGAACTTCAAGATGAACTAAAGCCGCACCTAAAAACGCTATTCAATCTTAGCCTCACTACAGGATATGTACCTGAACACTGGCGCACAACAACAGTGGTCCCACTCCACAAAGGGGGAAATTCTACTGATCCTGGTAACTACCGCCCCATAGTTCTGACCAGCCTGGTCTGCAAGGCTATGGAAAGAATCATCATGGAACTCATAAATGGCGATATTGGAGATCTGCAGACCCTTGATCCCACCCAGTTCGGTTTTGTAAAAGGCAGATCCTGCCTCTTAAACCTGGTTGACTTCTTCGATACAGTCACTAGTGCCATCGAAGAGGGCAAGGCTGTCCACACTGCCTACTTGGACTTGGCTAAAGCCTTGGACACGATACCACACTCTGGCATCATAGACAAGCTCAGCAGCCTAAATGTAAATCCATATGTCACAAGATGGGTAGCAAACTGGCTAAAAAACAGAACCCATAAGGTCAAAATTGCTGGAGCCATGTCAGACTCAAAACCAGTCATGAGTGGTGTCCCACAGGGCTCAGTCTTGGGACCACTCTTATTCGGCATTTACTTCTCGGATGTGAAAGCAAATATGGGAGGATTATGGCTGACAAAGTTTGCAGATGACTGCAAACTGGGTGCCGTAGTTGATTCACCTGCTGACACACACATCCTACAGAAAGGTCTCACTGAAACGGACAACTGGTGCCGGAATCATGGCCCCAAACTTAACGCCAAAAAATGTATAGTCATCCCCTTTGGGAAAAACAAAGTACCCACAAATTATCACATAGACAATAACCCACTGAGTACGGAAGAAGTAATCAGAGACCTGGGGACTCAAGTTGATAGTGAACTCTCCTTTGACAACCATGTTGCCAAAGTGGTCAGAAAGACATTCTACCTTGCTCATCTCATCATGAAGGGATTCTCATCCAGATCAAAGGAGGTCATTGTATCTCTATATTCCTCACTTGTCAGGCCCATGATTGAATATAATGCTCCATTTGGGATGTATCTCACCCGGCACATGCAACAACTGGAAAGACCCCAGAAGTACCTCACCAAGAGGATCATGGGTCTCAAACATGTGCCTTATCCAGCTAGATTAAAGAAACTCCAGCTCTATTCAGTAGCATACCGCCTGCTCAGAGGTGATTTGTGCCTAACATATAGGGCCATGTCCAACCAAGAACTGATGGACATGCTCCATCTCAAAAAATCCAGATCCACCAGAACCATGCGAGCTAAAGATTTCAACCTCTGCACAAATATGAATAAAACATGCTGGAGGGATAGATTCATAACACAGAGGTTACCCGTACTCTGGAACAAAATCCCAGTTCATGTGAGACAGAGCCCTTCATTGGCACTGTTCAAGAAAAATCTCGATGCATGGATGGGAGATCGTAAGTTTACCCCGGGAGTCACCTCAGTGTCACTACTAGACAGAGGTATAGTTTACTAAATAATGGGGTCCCACATGTGTCACTACTAGAGAGGCGCAACTATATAATACGGGGTGGCGTAAGCCACATCATTGTTGGCTAGGCTTGTAAATGCCCCAGGGCAGATAGCCTAGTACACTACTATGAAACTATGAAACTATATGTGTTGATATATGTATGATTTTTGTTATTAATACTTCCTCCTACATGTTATTTCTGAAATTGATGTGTATATAATCTACAGCATTATAAATACACACTATTTTAGGATAGGCATAATTTATTTATTATCAAGTTTAAATTATACTATATATGTAGATGCATATATTTTAGGAGCAGGCATGATATATAATTAGTTATCTATATGTGTACTTTTTACGATGAATACCATGCTTTTAAGTGCATTCATAGTTAAAAGGAGGTTTTAACTTGCGCTGGTTTTTATTAGCTTATTCTTATTTACATGCCTAATTGCATGAATTTTTTCATTGGTGAGTTTGAATATATAAAGGCAATGTTAATGGTGTCATCTTGATAAAAGTCTGAAGATGTGTCTGAGAGATGTGAAAGCGCTCACTTTTTATTTTAATAAAGTGTTTTATTGGTTTCTCCGTTCACCGTGTTTGTCTCCTCTTTTTCAGCTTACACATCCTATTGATTATTAGCGGTGCTTCATTCACTAACCCTTTGTTGGTTTTCTACAGAAAATAACTTTAGGTTACCTATGAAGTAAATTCATATATAAAAGGTTTTATGTTGAACTGATCACATTTCCAGCCATTAATATCTGTAGCATATAGATGGATATAAACATTTCAGAAACATGATTAAAAGTCTAAGAGTAACTAATACAAAACGCAGACATTAAATTTTAAAACTTTCACCATTGCACTGAATGGCACAATAATGCTGTGATTTGGGTACTGTGGCTTCACAGAGCTTGGTGCTTTGGTTTTGTTCTAAACAAGAGTGCTTTCTGTATGGAATATGAGCAAGTGGGTTTTCACCAAGGCCTCTGTGTATATGTGTGTTTATGTGCACACTGGCATGCATGTATGTGAGCACATGCTAATGTGCACATGTGTGTACATGTGTGCATGAATCAGCACATATGTTGGTATTGCTAAAGCTGCCATAAATGTATATGTGTGGGTGTGGGGGGCATGTATTTGAATGTACATGTGTTCTTTGACGGACAAATGAGTCATCTCAAAATGATTCCTGTCTTAAATCACTGTTTGTTGGGATAAGACAACATTCCTGTAATCCTAAAATGCATAAGATGTTAGTGAACAATGAGTGAATCGAGACACTTATCCAATTGAGTGTTTTCCAGTATGAATGCTGAGCACCTAATGTCTAACAGTTATAGCACTAAAACCAGAATCTGTTACATACACTTAGTCACTGCAATGCAGGACAAATAAATGACACTTATTTTGTCACATATTCCATCCACTAGATGTATTACTGTTATAATCATAATTTTCTTAACTGCTTTTTCTGGTGAGAGTTACAGTGTTAATAATCTGATATGGGTAGGCTGGACTTCTCTAGCCACATCAACAGTCTCTTGTTCATTCTATATTATCCGCAGGTGTTCCTAGTCAAGATGAGAGATATAAAGCATCCAACATGCCTTGTGTCTGCCAGAAAGCCCCCTTCAAGTGGACTCTGCCTGATACATCTCCTATAGGAGGCATCCTTACAAGGTGCCTAAACCATCCCTACTGACGTCTCTATACATATATGAGAAGTGAGGATATTTTGAGGTCCCCCAATATTACTGAGTTTTTCAGTTTACCACTTAAAGTGAGCCCAATGGCTCTGTAAAGGACCTCATTCCTACTTCTTATATCCATGATTTTATATTTTGGTCTCTAAGCAAGACTCATGACCGTAAGTGAGGATAGGAGCACAGAATAACCAGTAACTTGACGTCCTTGTTCTGTGACATCTCTCCTGCTTAACAGTCTCATTCTATCTGCAGTGCTTCTGCTGCTATATTAGGCTGCTGCTCGTACATCTCCCAGACACCACTATCCTTGCTCATAACAGGATTTTTACTTAAATTCATCCTGACATTCCAGACAACCCCTCATCCCAGAGAACAGTCCACTCTTTTCTGGGAGACAACAGTGATCTCTGATTTTAACTGCTGATTTTCATCTCAGCTGCTTCCAACTTGACAACAACTCACTCCAATGCCTGGTGAGATCATCATCATTTTAGGCTAAAAGTAGAGCATCACATTCAAACAACAAAGTTACAACCCTCATGACCACAAACTGGATAATCTCCAGATATTGTCTGTGCCTTGGCATCATGATTAAAATGTGACTCCCACATGATCAATACATCAAAGCACACATAGATAGTATTGGCTTAATTCGACACAGGGACAAAGAGTTGATCCAATGTTACACCCCCATGACAGAAAATCAAAGAGATTGGAACATATTTTTAAGCCATCTTTCAAAATGTGGGTCATTACTCTGACTATCAGTTTTAGGTACTATCCCAGCCTTGTATGGAAAGGTTAGAAATGTATGTTATGTTTCTTTAAATCCATGGTTTTCTCTGCACTTGTTTTAGAGATTACATTCTGGAGCTGAAAGTATAAATGTGTGTGTGTACAGGTGGGGTTAAAGATAATTGATAATAACTCATGCAAGCACCTGATGTTCCTCTTGTTATTGTAGTGAGGTGCTACACTAAGCACTGCAAGTCACTATAAACAGAAGTAACATGTAAGTGAGGACTGACATTGTACGACAGCTTTACAGATACTCAGCATATACTGCCTAGCGAGCGACATGTTTGCTTCATGCACATCAGTAGCAGCATTAACCAGGGATTATGTTAATGCACTAATTAATCAATACCTAGGTTACAGTGTGGCATGAGGTATTGCTAAGTGCCACATTACCCCAAGGACTGATTAACTCGTATATTAACATAACCCCTTTGAATATATTATTGCTTCCTTGGCTTGAGATGACTGTCACTGTTGAAGTGACACCCCGACCCCATGTGCAAAATGGGAAAAAGGGGTGGAGGATGGATGTGTGGATTTGCTTCGTAATTCTGTAGCTTGGCAATACTCCTACATTGCACACACTGATATAAAATAATCCTTACACCAAGAGTGTTGCATATCAAGTTGATTGACAGAAAATGCCTGGATCTTTGAAATGAAAGGTTTATCTTTTGATTGAAGCTAACATAGCAACCTTTTTACAGTTTATTTCTAAAAACATTTCTAGCAATAACATACGAATGGTACACAGACAATGATACTGAACCGCCACATGTGAGATTTAGGAATTCTATGGAAAGGGCAGATTATAGTTTAAGGCACCACAGGATCACAGAGACAAACAACCCTATTTCATCATAGACCTACAGTTGTATTAAATTAACACAAAAAAATGGAAGTGACAATGATAAGTGTCCTGAGATGCATGTCTCAAAGAAAGTAGCATATGGATTGCATTTAATCATGTTTACTCACAGAACAGAAATTTCAAGCCTTCTTATAGTCACTTGTGATAAATTTGTAATCATTCCGAACACTTTGAAATTCTTTCTAGACCCTCGACTAGCTGCATGCAGTAAAATAAGAGGTCTAGCAAATAACTCGGAAATCATTAACTCTCTATTAAATACATTTTCCTGCAATGCACTGCAAAAACAATTCAAACTGTAAAACACTAGGGTCCATGCACCTCTCAGATGCATTGCATCGTTGAGCTCCTGATTATGATATGCAAAAAAAAAAAATTACGATCCGTTCCCACAGCAACATAGGATAATATCAGTCTGCAGCTAATGGTGGTACAGAAAGTACTGCTGCAGCTGTGTGGTGATATACCAAAATGGGACATATGCCAAGCTGCATGCTGCAAAATACCAGTAGGAAGGAAACATTAACCATTATTGAAATTATATGATTATCACCTTAAACTTAACTATTGGCTATGATTGTGACACCTGTAGGTAAGGAGTCCTACTGTCAACATGGATGAATTTTGGGTCCTCCCCTCTAAGTCAGAAACAGGAGCATTAAGCACAATATAGAAGTCAGGACTACTTCTACAGAGTTCACTAGGCATGGTGTACAAACGACAATAATGGGGAAAGAAAGCAGCTGCAGCAAAATAGATGTATGTCTCCTGCTATGAATGAAAGCATTTATTAATCTTTGTGTCTGTTAGCCAGTAGGCAGGCTAGTCTTATGGGCTCTTTTCAGCTGCAACTCAAACCAGAGACAGTCATGGCAACCACTAAAGGCAATATTGGAAAGTATTTCATCATTCAAAAATCAAAGCAGAGAGGAAAAAGCTGTACTTGTGCAGACTGAGGTTAAGATGGGGTAAAACCGTTTTAGTTGTACTGCATGCCAGTAGAAAGGTAGACTACAAAGATAATGACCATTCAAGTTAATACAGATGAAATACTTCAATAACAAAACATGATATTAATTTTAAGCCTAAAGATTAAATAGAAGACAATGAGGAAATAGTAACACTGTGCAGATGACACTACAGTTTTTTAAAAGAAATAGAAAACAATGAAGTACAGCATCAATTGCTTTGGGAGGTTGGCGTAATGGTTAAGGTACTTACCTTAGAAACACAAGGTACAGGGTTTGATTCTGACATGGGGTAATTGGCTAGGCTTAAAATGGCCCATAAGGGTAGTTAGCCTAGTAGTAACCTATGAACCTATAAACATTGATTACACATAATAGTTTTATTACTAATCTTCAAAGCAATTACACCTATTGATTTTCCCAATTCCTGCTAGAATATTCTTGTAACCTACCACAGTTTACAAAATCAGAATGGGCTGCCACTGCACAACTATGCCAACTAGAGAATATTATGGTAACTGGCAATACACTGTGAAATGGGATGTTCTACAAATTATTAGTCAAATGTTTTAATTGGGTAACTTCTATACATGAGGAAAATGTAACATATAGAGGGACTGCAGGATATATGAAGTAATAAAATAATAAGACATGATGAGTTGTTGTTTACTGTCCGATAAAACACTAGTTCAATGCATAAAAAAGCATGAAATGCTTTTATTGATTATCTTTAGCACCATAGGTGTTGTCTTATCAGGCAATACATCACACCTTGCAATATCCTATTCTGCTTATAAAATGAACTCCCAAAGCAAAACAGACCTAAGTGTAGACAATAGAAGCAATTATTGTTAAAAGAGTCACAATAATCCCTATGGTGCAATTTCTTCATACTGTATTGATGTGAAAACTCTTGGCATTACAATGAGAGACTGACTACCCCTTTACTCACCGTATTGCCTTTTGTCTTGGAAAAATTCACATGGAGACAGTCTTCTGGTCCAAAAATAAAAATAGAAGTTTATTTTAGATGACTGCTTTTGTCTTTGTGAGGGTACTTCAGATCTAAGTCTTCTTTCAAATTATACAGAATTTATACAGGTTCCAATGCACAAAATATGTTTTGAAATTTACATCTAGGTCTGAGTGATGGAACATTAGTCCTGTTTAGAATAGGGAGCCTCAACAGTCAAGCTAGGGCATGTGGTGATAGGTTAGGCAGGTGGGTGCGTGAGCCAATCATTGGATCTGCTGAACTTAGGTGCCGATTGGGGATGTAGGTGTGTGCATGTGTGTGTATGTGTGTGTGTGTGTGTGTGTGTGTGTGTGTGTGTGTGGGCACACATGCACTTGTGTATATGTGATTTAGCTCAGACTGGTAGAAAAAAGTTAGACCTGATTGGTGGGTGGGTGCTTAAATCTTGACGTTATTGGATGGAAGGAATACTAGTATTTGATACATAGTCATAATGCTTTAAAGAATTGTTAACATAGAATAAAATAAAACAAACTTGACACTGCAAATTAACAAAACTGTTTAATCCAACAAAGCTTTCAGGTTCAAACAACCCTTCATCAGTGTATAGCATTTAACATATAAATTCTTTATATACTAATCACACACAGCCCATTAATTCAATAATTAACAATCAATTAAAAATTCTTAAAGTAAAAATACCCACTGAAATAAGGGAACCTAATGCGAACACATTTGCTTCTGTGTCAAAACAGGTTTTAATGACACAGCTAAGTTTAAACCAGGGAATGAATCAGCATTCTTACAAAGAATCCATTCATATTCCTTTATTTATAATTTGTTATTTGTGTCACCCCTTCTTAAATTTTTAAAAACTTTGTTTATTACCGTAAAGATAAAAACATGATCATTTCCAGTCTCATTACTGTGTTTAACTAATGAATTGGTGCTGGCGTTTCTTTTAATGTCTGATCTATGCTCAATAATTCTATCTATCCCCACAATATTCAATGAACATAAGTTGTTTTAAACGCTTTGTTGATGATGTTTTTTTTCATATGGCATGAGACAATAGATGGTCTTGACTCTACTTGAATTCAAGCACTGATTTCTTGAAATTTTCTATGACTAGTTCTATGATAACGATTTATTGTGGTCACATTTTTATATCATAAAAACCTGGCATTTTAGCAGGAGTGTGTGCACTTTTTATAGCCACTGTATGTGTCGATGTCTGAAATACAGAACTCAAACCTGTATAGTCAGTAAAGTAACGTGTGTCTTTCTCATTAAATCTAAGATAGAGTGGTAAACGCAGAAAACATGAAGCCATCATTTCCAGAGATGACATAAGGCTGGATTTCAGAAAATATTGCTGCATCATTGTAAATGAATTTGTGCAATCAGCGGCAATGAGCAGGATGTGTGCAATTCAGAAAATCCAGCAACATGACGCAGCCAGCCAGAAAAAACAAGGTTAGCCATGCTCTATGTAAATGACCACATAATGAAGCACCACTTATGATAAAGAGGGAAAGCAACATGGTGGAATGATTCAGAAATTTTCAAGTGTTGCACAGCTGTGGTGTATCCACAATAGATTTGTACACAACCATATGCTCATATTCAGGAAGATTAAAGTAGTGTACAGTATTAGGGATTGTTGCAGCTATTGTACACATATATCTGCAAGTGGCTTTGTGTTCAACAGTATGTGATGTCACCCCTGGAAGCACCAGGTCATCTGTCCATGCTTAACATTTCATACCTTCCATGACAATGACATAGTTGACAATTATCATATGGACAAAGACACCAAGCAACAAATTGCAGACGTGAAAAAAAGGCAAATACAAACTGGTAAGCAAAAAACGGCACACACAGAGCTGGAGAACAGCTGATGCAAGTAAAAAAGTTGAAGGATGTTGCCAAGTAGATTTAAGCACAAATGTTTATTCCACAAACGAGTCCACACTTAATAAACAAGCTTTCATTCCTCCTCAGTCAGGAACTTCTTCAAAGTAATTTAGTTAATAAAATCCACTTCATTTAAATAGTTGGATGACAAGTAATCAATCCTAAAACACACCCCTTATTTACATATCTAATTCAATATACCTAAATAAATCAATAAATATATTTATATTTTATATCTCATGAATAAATGTAATAAATACAATACAATAACCAAGTAATCTAAAACATCCTATTTATTATAAAACACATACAATACTTTTATATAAAATTCATCTTTCCTGAGCTTTTAATTTTACCAAATTGCAGATATGTGTTGGGATTGTCTGGAGCCCCAGTGGAATCATGGAGTACCTATCCCACAGGATACAAAGGTATGTGTGGTGTTACATACATTAGCTACTGGGACCTTTCAGTGACCTTTTGGGGACATAGTGGGGTAACTTGAACATCTGCCTTGAGAATACCCTATCAGTTTCTTGCTGCCATGCACAGCATGTTGGGAAGAATATGTGGACAACACCATGCTGGACTTCTGTGCTATAGCCCATTTTCCTGAGGTACTGAGGTACTAGGGACCATATACTGTACTTGCATTGAAATAAAGGCCTCACCAGATGAATTGGAAAGGAGATACAGGAACCACAAAGGATATCAGTCCATTAACTGCCAGGTAGTCTGCAATGCACAGGATCTCATCTACAATGTGTGTGCAGGACACCCAGGCAGTTTTCTTGACTCCCACATATGGCACACATGATCGTTACTAATGGTTTGTAAGGGATGACTTCCCGTAGTGGCATCTTGTGGGAGATGCTCGATATGCCATAGAAACCTGACTTATGACACCCAATTAGAAATCCATATAATCAAAATAACCATGGCCGCAACTGCACACTCTTGCAAACCATAAACATTATGGAGCATATGTTTGGACTGTTTGAGTAATTCTTTCTCTGTCTGGAAACATCTTATGGTGTCTTGTAGTATTGCCTGCCATATATACCAAAATACTGATAATGTGTTCGATTTTATACAATATTTTAGCTAGGAATCGGTTAATACAGGGTTAGCTCTTGCAGGGACCACACTTCCCACAACTGCAGGCAGAGGTAGCAGATATAGCAAAGAGTCAGAGGAAGAGCCAGCAGCAGGGGGTGGCCATGCTGGACAGGAAGTGGGCACAGTATGCTGTGGCACTAGGAAAGAGACAGCGGATTGCACATAGCTTTGCAACATAACTATACAAGAGTTAAGCAGATACACTATAGCAAAAGAGATATGTGCAAAAATACCAGAATGCACTTACCTGTGCATAGGCTGGCCACACTATTCATCAGACATAGGCAACCCAAGTAACAATGTACAATGGGTAGGAAACAGTTGTCATTTGCACAGGTGGTAAGGGAGTATAGGAGTGCACAAGAATGCATGCTTTTCACTGGGAAGTGTGTAAGTGGGAGTGTGAGCGTGATGGTTGAGCTGTACTAAAGGAAAAAAGTGTGCCTATAGGGAATATGGTAACAGGATTGAATGATGATCAACATGTTGAAGGACTAGGTTGTTGGATGTGTGGGGTGTGCTGCAGGCTGTGTGTGTGTGTGTGTGTGTGTGTGTGTGTGTGTGTGTGTGTGTGTGTGTGTGTGTGTGTGTGTCTGTGTGTGTGTGTGTGTGTGTGTGTGTGTGTGTGTGTGTGTGTGTCTGCATGGACACATCCTCAGCGTGAGGTGCAGCACTATGGTTTGGTCTATCAGAAATGTCCAGGGCATGCATGACAGAGGGTTTATTTTCCCATGCCTTCCCCTGCCCACGAAATCTGGCTTTGCCAGGAGATGCATTGGCTTTACATTAACATAGGCTAGATGCTGGTGTGCTATCTAGATCAATGTCTGCTTGAGGATGTGCCAGCATGACCACTACCACAAGCACGGTTTTACCTGGGTGTAGAGACATCCACAACTGATATTGTTGTGGAACTGCTAGTATTGCAGGAGAAGGATCTTGCCTGTCAGATGACTGGCCTTAGGGATAGCCTCTTTCCCCAATAGACCACCCATAAAAGACATTGCATGGTCCAATGTATGACTCAATCTTTCCAACAAATTGCACATACAGGTCATGTGCAGCCATAGGTCAGCATGCATAGTCTGGATTACCCTTATTACCTCTGTCATGGCCTCCATGACAGTCCTGCACATATGTTGGGTGACAGCTACTGATACAGTACATTTTACGGGAGAGTGCTGAACATACCTCCATTGGATATTAGTAACAATACCCTTGTGTAGACCCCCCCTGCCCACGAGTGTTATAGTCAGATTCAAATATATTGATACTGTGGGCCACCACAGTCCCTGATCTATAGTATCTCTGTGAACCTGTCCTCTCTCAGATGATAGTGTGTCCTGGTCCTACAATCCTGACCACCAGCAGCATTGCCATCATTGACAAATTCACATTAGACATGGTCATAGAAGGGCTGATCAGTGGAATGGACATAGGCATATAGCCTGTGTCTGTACTCTATGAGTAGGGGATGTTGCGGTCACAATCCCTGCATTCAATATACACAAGCACTCTGCACCTCCCTGACTGTGCCCGCTCATCCCTAACATCATTGACAGAGGCTATAGATCTTCCAACATCACACAGGCGATAATTCCACAGTCCTGGTGTAGGATAAAGAATCACCTGTGAATAGACCAAAGTAAAAAATATCCAGTGGGAGTAGGACTAGCACCACAACTTCATATACAACTGGTATCCTTACAACTATAAAATAAAAACAAATGATATTAAGTACTACCCTGCCAACACCTTCACAACTGGATGTTGACCTGGAATCCAAGATGTACCTGTATGCCATAGTAGATGGCTACTATAAACTGTAATGTGACTAACAAGTAAGAATAGGTTGCAGATTTTGATACCAGGACTACCTGGGGCATCTTCACTTAAAAGTCTCTGGGGCTTAGCCAGCTCTTCCCCAACATTCAGCAGCACACTGTTGGAGTCTTTGGTGCTGATACTGCCAGGAACTCCTCCACCTCCTTAAGACATTGGTCACTGTATTTCCCACTACCCATTGACCGCCAATCCCTTGCCAGGTATTCTGCTCTGATTATATCAGTCATGCTGCTACAGACCATATTGTTAAGTACAATCCTGACCATCAGCAGCATTACCATCATTGAAAGGTTTACTTTAGACATGGTCATGGAAGGGCTGGTCAGAGGAATGGACAACAAAATACCATCTACCACAGAGATATAGGGCATCTAGTACCGTCTAATTTTCAGTATCCATAAACTTGGGCTTCTGGGTGGATGTGAGAGCACCACCAGATGCAATAGTTTTTTTTTCTGTTCCTATTTCTTTGACATAGTCCAATAAAATACATTGTAGTGAAACTCACTGTGACATTATATTCTCACACTCAAGCAGCCCATCCAACAGTGCAGTGATCACCTGTAACATAGCTGTGCAACTTATGTAGAAGCACTGACAAAGTGACATCACTTCTAGGCCTTAAATTAATCAACAGTCAAAATGCTAGCCGTAGACATATAAATAGATGTGTGCAAAGCAGCCGTGGGGGCTGCAAGGGGGCTTGTCCCCCTGCTTAACCTTTCAGGTAGGTTTTTGTTGTTGTTGTTTTTTTTTTTTGATTTTCGAATATTTAAGAGATCGAACATATGGGTTTGACCATATGGTGTTTGAACTTTTAACTATTCGATAATCTAATATAGACTGCAATTACCTTATGTAGGTAGATATGTTTTTATCAGGAAATGTTTCAGCAAACACAGGATTCAAATACCATTCTCTGTTGTTTTCTTCTGTAGCACAATGAGGATCTTTACTTCTTGGTGCACTTATATCATAGGATCATAGGAAGTATAGGATCATAGGAAGTTACTAGGCCATTGGCCCTGAGGCCCTTACAAGCCTAGCCAAGAATTTAGTCCATGTTCCAACAAGTTAGCACCCAATGCTCCTGTCTAGCAGGGACACAGGCCTAGAGAGACTGCATCTGTGAACACCCATCCTATTCCCCAGCCTAGTGCTCTCCTCCCATTTGTGTCCATTCCCACCGATGTATGTTGTACAATCCTTCCCTCACCATTATCTTCCCGCTGCTTGTCTGATGTCCACATCACCATTGTGATTTCCCTCCCTCAATGTGTCACCACACACCATGTTGGTCATGTCTGTATTTTCCTACTAACTAACCTCCCTTTCTGATCCTCCTCTTATTTACCTGACTTCTTTCTCCAACTTTCCCTTATCCAACCATTAAAAAAAGACTCTCACCCATACCTCTCAATTTTGTACATATTTCAATAAGTAATGTTAATATCACAAAATAGTTTTTTTTTTTTTTGTGATAATATCATATCACAAAATATCACAAAATAGTATCCGTGGTGGTGGTGCTGTGGTAGCGTTGTCGCCTCACAGTAAGACGCTGTCTGGTTCGATTCTCAGCTAGAGTGTCATCTGCGTGGAGACATGCGTGAATGGGTGTGCCTTCGTTGAAGGTTGTGCATCAGGGCTGGTAACTCGGCATCAACTACCAATCATTAGCGGACTGGAGTTCCGCTGTGGCAACCCCTAACCGGGAAAATCCGTAAGACACAAACAATATCACAAAATAGTATTACAATAAATTGTATAATGTTATGACAGCAAATGTGAATCAGGAAAGCATGCCTATCATCAATATATAAACTCTGTCAGAGAATTTCGCAATGTATAAACAAATTTATTTACAGATTTATCTAGTTTTGTTGAGGTACGATGTTGAGAGAAATCTCCTGCCCCACCTCTATCCTGTTCATTCCTTATTAGTTCTTCTTGTGTTCTACCATCTGGTTCCTTCCCCTTTTCATATCTCTCTTTCCTGTTCTCATGTTTCCAGCCTTTAATCAGGTAAAAAAAAAGACAAGCACACCGCACACAAAAACATCAGCAACATAGTTTTCCTGTCAGTGCACACAGATTCATGATGACTACCATCTTTGCTCATGTAGGAAACACATTTACCACAGTTGCTCATACTTCATTGTGGCCACAAGGTAGCATGTCACCATCTGGCACTGAGTCTGTTCTGAAAGAAGCATCTCATTGCATAAACTGTCCAGACTGACTAGATCGATAACGAGCCTCAGGGATGACCGCTCACTCAATGTAAAGGGATGACCGTTCACTCAATGTAAAGGGATGACTGCTCACTCAATGTCGACAGTGTTAGACTTACCCTGACCATGTATGAGGTATTTCTGAATCCCTAGTTGTATCTCTTAAATCCACTTATTGAACTACCATAAAAACAGGAAAAGCTTGCAAAGCTACCCTTTTAGAAAGAACAGATCTTCTTTTTCTAACCCAAAGAACATTTGGAAATATGTACGTCATTTATTTATTACAGTTATTTTTGTACTCCTGAGAATTCACAGTCACTCAAAACTTGCATGTTACCAAAGACAGAATGATCTGTACTTTCTGAAACATTCAAAATGCACTTCCTTGCTCTTTCTCCCACAAGACTGTAATATTCCAAATCTTCCATCTGTCACTGTTACCCTGTGTTGATAGCCAGACCACTATTAGGAAAAAAAAAATTATTTAAATGTCCCTTGTGACAGAATTTTGTATTCATCTCATGCATCTAGCTTAAGTGTAATATTTTTTGTCTTGAATCACAGATTTCTGACTCCCCCAAAAAAATAAACACTTAAAACAGACTGCTGCTTAAAGTCTGAACTGCATTCAGCTTGTGTATTTAAAATGTGCTCACAACCATTTCCATCTTATTCTGCTGTTTTGACTCAGCAGCATATAGATTGTGCTACACATATTTTATACACTTGCAAATTCTACAGTCAAATCATTTAGCTGTAAACTACATCTCTATACTTTTTATGATGTGTCAGATATGAATTTCATAGCAGTTTGCTTCTGATTTGACTATTTCTGATACAATATATGATTCTAACTCTTAGCAGTAAATCAGGTAACACTCAAAACTTGCAGTCTTTTATTCCTTGTTTAAGTGCCTGTTGACTCTTACACCATTTGATTTCCAGTGAAAAATGAATGCCTTTCATAAGGAAGATTTGCTTTGCCTCACAATATACCTGGAATCTTTCTCTCAGTACAGATACCATTTTTATCCTCCACTTTGAGGCTTTTTATACCAAATATATTTAATTATTCATTCCGTGTGATATGAAGGAACACTGAATGTTGTACTTTTTCCATCTTTTCTGTAATTTCACTTGCAGTGAGTTACAGCTCAAACTTTTGAATCCAGAGTTTCCATTTCTCTGCCAAATTACTGTGCATTTTCAAAGGTGCTGATAGCTGAAGGGACAATATTTTGAGCCTCAGTGAAGAAATGCAGAAATAAAAGATGGTGGTTCAGTGACTTCCTGTGTAAAACATGAAGATATGAAAATATTTCATGTGATAATGAGATATGAGATGTAAATTTGCATGACAATTGTGTGACAAGACTTGTTTCATTGTTAGAAAACGTGGAATATAAATATATATATATTCCACGTTTTATATATATATAAATATATATATATATATATATATATATATATATATATATATATATATTTTCCAAATATTTATATATATATATATATATATATATATATATATATATATACATATTTATATACACACACACACACACACACACACACACACACACACACACACACACACACACACACACACACACACACACACACACGTACATACTAAAAGTGTAATACAAAAAAATGGAAAACAATCTGCCTTTTGTTGCAAATGGCTATGATATGGCAATAATACATTTAATAAAATAATTGCATTCTGAAGAAAATTATCTTCAGAAATTTCATAAACATGGTGAAGCACAAAAGAAACAACTTCTAGTGTGAGATGTACAGCTTTGCATCAGACACTGTGTAACATATGAATACAGTGAAGTACACATGTGGTCAGAAATTTCATAGAAAGGAGGAGAAAAAGACACAGTGTTTATCCAGCAGGCTCTTTACTTCACTGAACCCTTTTAAGTCACATGGCACACAAAGTTCTGTTATGGAACCTCCAAAGTCAGAATGCTGAGGAAACAAAACACTGAAACCAATACCTGAAACACAGAAAGGTGAAACAACTAAACTGCTAATGTTTCTTATGTTTTTACTGTTATTTTTTTATGCGGGGCAAGTCCCCAGCACCTTACAAACATATTCAGGCCAACCCCAGTCTCACACCAATTCAAGGAAGAAATACCCCACAACAAAGGAATCATCAATGGCACACACTTAAAGAAATGCATCGGCAGTAATTTCCTGTGGAAACCAGTAATCAGCATTGTGCTCCTCGTACATCAAGAAACTGATGCTCAGAGAGTTTTATTTTGCATCTGTAGATATACCAACACACACCTCTTATTGGTAACTCCCTCTAAAAAATTTGCCAGTGTATCATTACTATTTATGTAAGCATCATGATTTCAGCTAGCACTGGCCAATCACTCACTTCCAGTTTTCTTGAACCCACTCATCCATTGCCTGAGTTACATGATAAACCAAATGCTACAAAGATTTAAGTTTTATTTTCATGCAAGGAAGCTTACTGAATCTATTTATCAGTATGTGACTAAGACGAGAAAAGAAAGTGTTCATGGTAACCAATGACTGCGTTCAAAAAGTTTACTTTCAAGAACTAATTTTGCCCCTTTATATACCTTAAAGTTAACTTTAGCAACAAAAGCAGAAAGCAAAAATCTCAAACAATCTACAAGGAATGCATCCTGCAGTGGTATCTCACAGTGCAAACGTACAGTGCAAAAGATGTGTACCCAACAACAAGGAAGCTGCAAAATTAATACATATTACTAATGCCTTGGAATACACTGTAGTCTCTCTGACTGGGAATTTAAGTAAAGAAAATGCTACAAACATTGTAGCATTAGCACAGTGAGAGCTTGCAGAGATAAGAAAATAAACATTTATGGAAAGAAAGTTTTGAAAGAGTTGAGAGAAAGTTTAGTACTAATTGCTTACACGGATATAATGTATATAAAACATTTTCTTAACACAGTATGCAAAATTTCAGAATGAGCAAAGTGAAGTCAATACTGGTGGAAATGAAATTAGAATTATGAAGTCTGAGACTGATTATGGAAGAAGTGTCAGTATAACAAATTAAATGAAATTCAGAGAAGTAACACAGGTTTATAACTGAATGACGTACTCCTGAATATTTATCTAGGAGAACCTGTAAAAAACTAAGATATCCTGATGTAAACTATTTTTACTGCACAAAAAAAAATGTTTGGATTCATAAAGGAAACTTCAAAGGCCAATTATGTGACTGTGTAAAATGTGATTCATAGACCAGTTTGGAATATCTCATTACCACCAATTTTGCATGTCTCTGAATTGGTATAATTGCTATCAGTGCTAACCAGCATTTTTTGTGGCAATTACCACTGGTAGCCAATGCACCATGTTGGGACAGGCACCCCCTCATTCACTGTCTGATATGCATGCATGTATTCATACAACCACACACATTTACAGATTCATAGACATCTACACACACACAAACACACACACACACACACACACACATACACACACACACACACACACACACACACACACACACACACACACACACACACACACACACACACACACACACACAAATGTAAGCAGCATGAAACCCCTTCCCCACTTGTTTGTACTCATGACTGCATTCATTCATTTAGCCCCATGCACACACAAATAAAGAAACACATGCCTGTACTATCAATACCCTAACTAACTCCTCTATTGCGGTTACCCAGGTAGAAATGCACACACACACACACACACACACACACACACACACACACACACACACACACACACACACACACACACACACACACACACACACACACACTTATTCAAGACCAATCATACCACTGCAGGCATGCATGCATACTGCCACACATATACGCACACTTACACATAGACATATACACCTTCCACTGCATCTCCATTTCATCTTCTCTAACCTTACCTGTAATGATGTCTCCTCATTGACTATAATTAAGTGATAACTCATGAGTGTGTGTGGGTATATCAGAATTTAGCCTGATTGATTAAACAAAGGCAGCCATGGATAAATCCTGATGTACCCACACCCACGAGTGGGTTATTGCTGTTATATAATGACATTGTCTAAGGAAGAAAGAAATTGCTTATCTTTCTTAAATAATGTCTTTGTATAATGATGCTATAGCATTCTTCTGCATTGTTTCCTGTTTTTTTACATTTTCTGATGTACTGCTTATGGGTATGGGGGTATGTTCCTATGCTTGCACAGTTTATCAGTGCTATTAAAGAGAAACAATGGAGAAAATAAAATCTTCAGTGGTGTTTTTTTTTGAAGGGAAGCAATGGAGAAAAGAAAATCTCCATTGCTCTTTTTAGAGTACATTTTCTGAATGATATGAAGGCTAAATCTTATACACCTGTCATTTTTTAATGTCTTGAACCCCACTGGCTTGCTACAAAATTAACTGATGGAGCAATACTATGAGGTAAAATATCTGTACATTCTGCAAAGATGTGAAGAGTTTAAATTTAGAATAGTCTGTCAATATTTAAGGATGGACATTGCAGAAATACATAGAAAATCAGATATATTTCTGTTTCTGCATCTTTATCACATTATCAAAATTTTACTACATAGAATCAATATAGATCGAACTTTATTGATCGAAGTAGTAAAATTTTGAATAACGTAAAAAAAAAAATAAATCACTACAAAAAAAACTAACTAAGCGTGAGCAGGGCAAGCCCCTGCATCCCCTATAGGGCAAGCCCCCCACACCCACCCTACTTAAATATACTAACTCCGAGACCGCACTACATTGAGGTAAATGGAAATCTCCCCCTTACGGAGATTTCCATTTACCTGCGCGATGTTCTGGACTTTCGACAATGGCGTGCTGGCAATATCGTATTTGATATTGTTTGGCTTACGACAATGTGAACTAGACCCAATTTACAGGGGAGACCAAATGTTTAATTAGCATTAGCTGCTCCTTCAGAAGGCCTCATTGCTGTTTAGCATGGATGTGGAGACTGCCTAGCATGGTGTCTATCATCAATGCAGATTCACTGTGTTGGGCTTGTTTCTGAATCAGAAAGGGTGACTGTAACTGGTTGGTAGTCCATCTTAGGGCTTACTGCTCACAGTATCCTGTTGCAGAATCACAGGACATATCGTTTGACAATAGTTGATTGAACCAAGCATGCCAGGAAGAAATTGGTTAAATATCATTAGACCGGGTAGAAATAATGTGCATAAATTCTGAAACTCAAGATTTAGAAAATTGCTTATTAAAATTAAAATGTGACATGCTTTAAAAAGGATTGGATATATTAAGGGAACTACAACTGACATTCAAGTTCATAAGGATATCGAAATAATTTTCAAATTTAGTTCTACTCCATTTTTTGGACTATTTATTATTTTAATTTTGAAATACATTTCCTTAATCAATACATGGACATATAGAAAAAGAAAAAAGATCTCTTAAAAAAAATAAAATAAATAACTGCTATGAAATATCCAGAGTGGACTGCTCATGTGGTACTTGAAACCTAGTCGAACTAGTGAGCTGTGTGGAAATAATACATCATTGGTCTACAAAGTGGCTTCTTTAGAACAGTACTGCATGTTTTCAGTGGAAGGCCTGTGTTGGCAGGATTGTAATATTTTCTTAGTTATTTTAACCCAAATACAATTTTATGAAATGTTATAATCAAGATAAAAAGCACAATTAACTGCTGCAATAGATGTTAGCATTTACTACAGATGATATGAGATAGTCTAGGTAACGTGCATAGGAAGTAGAGAACTATATGAATGATATGGATCACATCGTTACCAAGCTCAGGTAACAATCAGCATGGTGACAAATAAATGTCATCCCGCCCACCCCATCCCAAACCTTCTTCTCTGTTTATTGTTCCTGACGTCCTATAGTCTGATTAAAGACAGAGATCAACTTACTGCATTTATTTTTTGGTGCAATTGATGAAGTTTGCAATTTAACCTTGTCATTAGGAGCAAATGCAAAATAACTCATTTCCTCTATTTAACCATCAAATGTATGTTTGATAGCTTATTTTTAAGACTTAAGTAGCAAAACCCAACCATATAAAACTATTGTGTTGTTTGCATCCTAAAAATCCTTGTTTATCCTAAGATAAAGGATTCCTAATAAACTCACAAGCCCCACACAAGATGATTTCCAGCCATACCATAACAGTATAGCAGTTCTGCTTAGCTTTGTTACCACCATCAACTGTAACAGGAATGATTTGCCAAAAGCTTTTGACACTATGTCTCACTAAAAAATGCTCTACAAGCTCTTCTCCCTCAGACTTCAAAACTCATCCCTCACCTGGTTCAACAGCTATCTCATTAACAGACTTCAAGCTGAAAAATGGGAAAATTACATCTTTCCCTTTCTCTCAGAGTACATATGGGTGCCTCAAGGATCTGTCACTGGTCCCTTGCTATTCAATGATTTCATAATTGATCTACATGCTACAAGTAAACAAGATACCATTATTGTATGTTGATGATTTCACAGTCATCTGCACTGCCATAAACCTGCAAGTTCAAACCCAAACAAAGCAATCCTTCAGTGCCATTGAAACATGGCTCTGTAGCTCTCAATTAATATTAAACCCTGGGAAGATCAAGTTTATTCTGTTTACATGTAAACAATACTCTAATGGCAAGCCTCTTTTCACCATTACCTCTTTTGACCAAGCCAAAATTTAACTTGTAACTCATGCCAAGCTTATAGGTCTTGTCACAGATGATGACGTGAAATGTGACCAGCACAAACAGCAAGCTATCAGCAAAACACACAAAAAACTTGGCACCCTATATCAAGTTAAACTCACCTACCTGATCAGGCTAGGCAAACAAATGCATCTACTCAGCTGTGTCCCAACCTCTTATATACTGCATCTATATTTGTCAACCTACCAAAATAATCAAGCTCAAAAAATGATACAACAAACTAATTTAATTTAATGCTAATCCACCTTATAGAGCCCATCACTGTGTGGCACTAAAATAGATAAATTGGTTAAAAGTGCCTTGCTTCATTATATTCATACACATACATTTGTTCACAGTCTAATTTTCCAACCTCAAGAGTGCCACACAGTAAAAAAATCTAGTCTTACTCCCATTCTCGGATTCTCTGCACTACTGATAAATTCTTACTTCACCCAATTAAATAACACAGTACTGTGGGTGACTCACTGTATTCCTCTCAAGTCTCTAATGTTTGAAATTCCATTCCCCTCTCACTCAGACAAATTAACAACCTAAAATCCTTCAAGCTGCATTTAAAGCAAAACACCAAAGTCTTATAGCTTTGCCCATGCATCACACTTGATTAATCCCCCTAAACTATCTTTATCCACTCTCCCATTCTGCTCTAAAGTGACTACTTGGCCAGTAATCTTCTAGCTTATCCTGTACTATTATGTCTGCTTGAACTGACCAAGCACTATACCATACCATGCCATATCATACCATGCCATGCCATACCATGCCATGCCATACCATACCATACCATACCATACCATACCATACCATACCATATACTCCTTGACTTTACATTGTTATGAAAATTCACTACACTATTACTACAAAATGTAATCGGTAAAAATTTTGCTTGTATAAACACTCATTCTGATCTACCTTTTATGATCTTTTTCATATCATTTATCGCCTGGTGATTATACTATGTTTGTATGCTGACTACTCAAAATTATCTTTTCTGTGTTTTTCTTTTGGACTATTTAATTTTCAATCATAATTTGTCATTACTGTATGCTCAAATGATTCTTTCTTTATGTTGTGGAGCTTTTCTCCCCAGGCCTCCACTGAAAAGTGTTTTTCCATCCAGCCAGACTTTTCTAGTTAGCAAACACAACAAATAAATAAATGTGCATACTTAATACAGGTTGTGGAAAAAAGTGAATCATTTCCCATATCAGTTGCAGTTTTCTAAAAAACACACAACATTCCATCAAGATATGTTCTTGATAAACCACATTTTGGGCAGCATCTATTAGCTCAACACAGAGGATTATGAGTGGGTTGCCAATCAAAACCAGCTTATTATGTGTTTGAGCCATGGATGTCAAGAAATTTACCTCAAGAGCTAAAGAGAAATAGCAAGCCTTCATCAGAGGACTTTAATTACTGGGGAAGAGTATAACACAGTCTGCAATCATAATGATGTGTGTCTTGGAGACCAAAGAGATTTGCCAGCACTAGACAGTGGGTATCCTTAAAGAAGTATATGAAAGCATTTGGTATGGAGGATATCTCAGTAGCATTGGAAACAAAACTGGAGTATACTTAGTAGTCCTTTATCTATATCACAATAGCATGTATATTTATATGTAGGACTTGAAATGCAACCTATAAGAGTATTTGATCCTGTACCTGTACAGATAGGTCGATAGGTTTGCAGGAATAACCAGGGCCTTCACATTCCTAGCCATGTAATCCAACCATTTGTGTCAATATGTATCATGGGTGTTTATAAGAAAGGGGTATGTTAGGAAGTTTCTAGAGGTTATGTGGGGGGTATGCTAGTTTGGGCATTACTGTCTGCCTCTGTCTAACAGGCATATGGGCACCAGACCTGATGTGAATTTCTGATTTTGCATCTATTCGTCAATGTTACATTTAAATTAGGTTAGGGATTAAATCTGCTTCACAGTGAAGGAGAGCCTGTTGTAGAGCATGGAGATCCTCTGAGACACATATTTGCCTCACCAACATGTCTTTCATATCTCACAAGCAAAATTTAAATCCTTGGATCTAGTGATTCTGATGCCGTGCAAAAAGTCCATCAGAGCTGGATCTGTGGATGCGTTTTATTCCAGGCATAGATTGGTCCAGAAGGAGCATAATAGAAGATGGACATTGGCGTCTTGATTTAAAAGAAGGAATTTAGGGAGTAGGCAAAATCTCACTAACTCTAGGAGAAATAGCAATGTTGTCAGAGGAGATTGCCAGTACATGGAAAGAATTGAATGCAGAGACCAAAGCAGTGACAAAGATAAGGAAAAAATATGGGGAAAAGGTAACAGAAAATTTGTAAATGTACTGGCAAAAGTTAAAACAGCTCAGAGACAGTAGCTGACAGCACACAAGATAATCTTATCAATGAGGAGAAAGAAAGGTTAGAAGACGCAAGGGAATATATTAGGGACTATTTGGATGGCATACATGAGCAGGCTACAGTGACACTTAGGTTATTCTGTGATCATAATCCTAGATTGCTAAATATTTTAGCACAGCATCTCAGGCAGCAGAAAGTAGATAGGGCGGGACAGTGCAACCAGAAAAGTGATAAAAGACCCAATAGAGGTTAGGGAGCTTTTCTGAAACTTCTCTAAAAATCTTCATAAGCTGATGCCTGGGGATAAACAGGAAAGGTCATAGCTGGAAAAGTTCATGGTCAGTTTGGACATGACAGAATTAAGGGAGATAGACAGTCAACAATTAGCAGACAGGATAGAGGTAGGAGATAAAAATAGTAATGGGTAATCAAGAGACAGGCATATCACCAGGGTCAGGTGGCCTTCTTACTAAAATCTGGAAATTAGCAGGAAGGGATTTAATAGAGATATTGAAAACTCTTTATTGTTTTGAAAGACAGGAAATACCCTTATCTTGGAAAGAAACAGTGGTGGTACTGTTGCCTAAAGAGAGCTGGGGTCCTATGGACCCTGTAGTTTACAGACCAAGTTTGAATTGAATTATAAAGAAGAGTGGTAGATGTATTGGAAAATTTGATAGATGGTGGGTCTACATCGGGGAGGCAAATGCTTAACATTATTAGCAGGATACTAGTGATTCACAAGGATGTAGAGTGAAAAAAAAATCACCTTTTATCCTGGAGAGTTTGAATGCGAAAAATGATTTTTATAGAATGAGTTAAGATTTTATGAGAAGGGTGATGTTGAATTTGGCATTTCCTGTTGAAGTAACTGAATGAATAATGAGGATACGTCATGGTTCAGAAGGGAAGATAAAAGTGGAGGGGAGGGATATTATCAAATAGACTGAGTCTGATGAGGTGAACTAGACAAGAATTTTCTCTTTCCCCATTGCTGTTTGCACTATACTTGATGCCGATGGCAAGGAGAATAAAGGGTTCACCAATAGGTGATAAGACCGGAAAGGGAGTTAGAAAAAGATTGCTTTTTGATATTATTTTATATTTGATAGTGCTTTAATAGGGTGTTCCAGCTCTTCAACACTTTCAAGCATTCATAGGCTATAAAATAAATATGGATAAAACAAAAGCAGTACCTGTAGACTGTGTGCCATGACATGAATTATTCAGGTAATATTCATATTTATGGGGGCACAAAAATAAGATATTTAGGAATTTGGCTAAGGAAGGATTCCCCAGTAGGTATATAAAATGTGGGAGGAAACCAATCAGAATATAGTTTGAAAAATAAGAAAATGAAAGTGTTTAACGATGTCCAAGATAATAAGATGTAAGCAATAAAAATGTTTTTAGTCCCCTGATATTATACACTGGTAAGTCATCCCTCTATTGGCCTGAAGGTAAGGCATGACAGATAATTTAAATGGAAGGGAAGAGGCCAAGGAATGGTTATGTGGGACAAGATGATTTTTGAGAAGGAGCAAGGGGGACTTCAGTTGCTCAATTTAAAGGGGTATTTTATGACTACACACTAAAGGTTGCTATATGTATGACAACCAAAGGAATATAGACCAGAATGGAAAAAGATGATAATTCATCAAGGCAGATTGTTAAATTCCCTTTGGATACATATGTCATGTTCCCAGTCTGGGCCAGTAATCAAGGAACCTGAATCCTCACCACTGACACTGGAGAGGGACGTTCACTTGGAAAACAAATGGATAAACTCAGTATTTCCAAATGCAGACCTCTCTCCATCAAGCACAGTTTCCCTCAAGAGCACACAGGGAACACACTCAGCCCAGGGTCTGTGTTTCCCAATCTGTCTCTCCCCAGGTCCCCAATAAGGCTCCCTATTGGCACAGCTGTAAAGTCCTCAGCTGAGTATCCAAGTCAAGTCCTCCAATACTCTCTCTGTGAAACCAGTGCTTCATGTCCCTGCTGACACACACTCTTTCACACACACACACACACACACACACACACACACACACACACACACACACACACACACACACACACACACACACACACACACACACACACACACCTGGGAAAGGCTGGCACAGATTATGCACTCTACCAACTTTGCCCAGACTATAAGGTAGATTCACTGCCACCAGTCAGTTACTATACGGTCTTAAAATGGTATCCAATTATATTGAGTGAAGTTGATACTAACATCAATGTAATGCTGACCAAGCAGTAAGACTTTCAGGAGTGGCCACAGTATCACGAATAGATACAAGTACTCTCAAAGGTTAAAATATTTTCCAAAGGACCAGCAACAATGACAAGTTTAAATATATTTAATAATAAATAATAAAAGAACATGATAATAATGAATATCTATTTACAGTATACACCATGGTTTCACTGGAAATATTAAAATAACACAGATGAATAGATTCACACAGATACAGAAAACACTACCTAACTAATCTCACTATATTTTCCTGACTAATCTAAAGAGCTGCTATTCCCTGGTTCACTTAATAGAGCAAGGCAAGATGAAGTAGGTGAGGGATCCTTCTATGTCAGGTTCCAAGAAACAGACTGCCTTTAAGACTTCAGTCTCTTCTAATATTAAAACATTATTTATGTACAGAATTACATCACATACATCTGGTAATCTGACTTCTGGTTCCCCCCCCCCCCCATTGCTAGAAGCTGTCAAGATTTATTGCATAGGTGCCAATAATACACAGAGAGAGAGAGCCTTGATTAGATCTGCTGCAGCTCCTGGAAGTCATAACCCCCACACACTCTTTCAGAGTAGCAATTAATTCACCCCAATGACAATGCAGGAAGTTTCCTAGTACAGACTTTTTGTCTCTGGCTGCATTCAAAACTGTGAGATAACATCTCTATGGCCTAGACCCAGTAATTTAATTTTCTTACTATTTCTCAAAGTCAGATAGATTGAGATTAACCTCGTCTCTTCTCTTCCAGTATCCTCTTTTACAATATATACATTTAAACAGTTATAATAATGCATGTACACTTCTTTGCTATCCAGCAGGGTACACCGCTGATACATTTTTAACACAAGCAGCTTTACAAATACATTTTTGAATACAATCATCTGTACAAATCAGTTTGGTATACAAATGACATATAATTCTTTACAAATTCAGGCAAGCTGTGCTGACATATGTTGTACATCCACTGCCCTACTTCTCCTGTCATAGCTGGCAGTACCTCCTATCATCACAACATATACCCACCAAAATGAACTAACTAAATTAAATTCTTGATGCACTGAAAAAGTGATCAAACTAAATCTCAAGAAATGTAATCTCATCTCTGTACTGAAAGTACCCCTTTACCATATGATCAGTGATCATGGATTTGGGCACAAGGATTGGTAGATCCCTCTCCTTTGGCCATCATGTGGTAATTGTAGTTAGGAAATGCTTCTCCATTTCAGGGCTAGTTACCAAGGGCATCTTTTTTTAAATAAAGGAAGTCATTGCCTCTCTGTATGCTGTACAAGTAAAACCCATTATTGAATATATTGCACCCTTCAGTATGTATCTGGCTAAACATATTAAAAATTGAAAACCCATTGCCAACAACCTTGGCTACCAGCAGATACTGGAGACCTTGTCCTTATATTCAGTGTTATATAGGCTGTTGAAGGGACATCCATGCCTGTAATACTGGGCTTGTAGGGATCTATTTATTCTTTTTTTTCTGAAATATTTTTATTGAATTATTTAAAATGAATATATTTACATTAACTTTATAATATGACGCATAGTTAAAACAAATTAACAACAATGTAAAATTAACAATTCTAAAAACATCAAATTAAACTATATATGAGGGTGTCTAGATTTTACTAAGAGTAAACAGTTTATTATTTAATCTCGATTATTTGAATAATTTAAGACATCTCTCTCCAGAATTTCTACATTCTTTTGCCATGAATTATAATAACTTGCAGTTCTTTCCATTCTGCTTCTGATGGTTCTTATCTCCATTCTTGCTACATTCAATGCAATGGTTCTGTATTCTCTAAATGAGGGCAAAGTCTAGCTTTTCCAGTTTGCAGTTGCGTTTTTTCTAGCAATTGCTAATAATGTGTATAAAAGTGAAAAGTTTATCCTAGGAACACATTGAGGTATCGGTGCATTAAATAAAATCAGAGACTTGGACAAATGAAAATTATCATTAAAAACAGTTTGTAGGAAATAATTAATTTTGTCCCAAAATGATTTAAGAAGATGACAATCATAAAACATATGTTGCCAGTCTGTGTTTAATTTTTTTACATCTCCAGCAGCCTATTTTTTGTTTAAATTTAAATTTCATTTTATGTGGTGTTATATAAGACCTGTGAATAAAATTCCATGTGAACAGCTTCCATTGTGGTCAAAGAGATGTATGTTTTATGGAGAGAAGTATTAATTTTTTATCATTGTCAGTTGGAAATTAATCATTTATTGTTTTATAGTAATCCCAAAAGTTTTTGTTGTAATATAACTTTGTTTTCTTAATGACTTTATAGATGTTTGATAAGTAGCCTTTCCAATGTACAGGTTGTGATGTTAAAAAGATCATACGTTCTATGAATTTTGGAACATTTTGTCTAATTGTCAGTTGCATTGTTTCTAGTCTACTTAAAATATGTTGCCTTATATCTTGAATACTTATCCATAGATTATTATCAAGATTAAAATTGCTTCTAATATGTTCTAATGTCAGAGCTTCCCCATTAACTTTTAATTGATGACAAAAGAACAGATCATTATCTTTAAATGTCTTAATTATGTGTGGATCGAATGCTTTAAGTTACCTTGTATACATGCGATGGGATACAAGATGAATGACCAAGCTTTTATGCTGGGGTTTCTATTTATGAATTTTTTTATAACCACTTAGTACATTTCTTATGAAGTTAGAATTTATGTATTTATGTTTGTTTTCTATAAAATGTTCTCTTATCAACCAGAGAAAATTATTTAATACCATTTCCTTGTATTATTTTGGCATTGTAAAGCCTAATTGCAACCATATATTTTCTTGCTGTTGTTTTCATCTAGCAGAGTAATCGTTGTTTAACCATAATGAAATTGTTTTTATAAGAGATGACAAAATATATATTTCTGTATCTGGAAAATTTATTCTCCCCCCTCCTCCCAATCATATAAATTATAATTTATAGCTATTCTAGGCTTTTTTGGTTACCATAAAAAGCTTAACATCAGTTTATTAAATTGTTTTATATAGTGTTTGGGGGGGGGGGAGAGAGCCTGAATATGGTATAATATTTTTAGAAAAATAATCATTTTGATTACATATAACTTGGCTTCCATAGGCAAGAAATACTTATTCCATTTCTGTATAAGAGACTTAATTATATTTAGAATGTTAGTGTGATTTATTGTAATTCATTTATCTAAATCATCTGTTAATGTGACTCCTAAGTGTTTAATTTTATTATCAGCTGCTACATATTTAGAAAATTCCTCTTTTAGGTCTTTCTGACTGGAATTTATAGGTAAAATCTTGTTCTTGTTTTCATTAAATTTCAGGCATGCATCCTCTGAAAATTTTCAGTTGCATTTAATAAAGGTTTTATTGAAGCATCATTATCTTCTAAAGTAAGTTAGATATATTCTGCAAACAAATGAATCTTCATTTCCAGAGTATCATCAGGTTGAATGTGTTTAATATTTTTGTTTTTCCAAATACAATTTGCTAATGGTTCGATAACTATGGCAAATAATAATAACTAATTAAACAGATACTCCCTTTAATTCTAGTTGCATGTATTGTCATAAACAGTTTGTAATTTATATTTAATAAAGATATAGGTCTATAAGATGAGCATTCCTCTGCTTTCTTGTTAGATGTTAAAATAGGGGATATTATGGAATATTTCCAAGTGGGAGGAATGGTTTTGCCTTATTTAACTAGTATGAATACTCCCAATAGAAGTGCCAAAGTTTCTTTTGATAGGAGTTTGAAAATTTCTGCAATCATATTATCTATGCCAGGTGATTTATTTGGTTTTAGTTTACTGATTTCATATTTGAGTTCAGTTGTTGTGATTTATTTATCAATTAAATTAATCTGGTCATCTGTTAATCTTATGTGTCTTTTAAAATAGGATTTTAATATATTTTGTGGTTTAATTATTTCCTGTTGAGTATTAACTTTATGAAAATATAATTTAAATACTTCTAATATTCCCTCTAAGTCTGATACTTTCATTTTAGTTTCAGGGTTGTATATTTCTTTTATCTGATTAGCTTTAATTATCTTTTTAGTTCTATTTGTTAGTCTTTTCTGATTTGTTTTGGATTTATTGAATAAGAGCACAGCTTGATCTTTTCTCGATTTATCATTGTCTTATAGTGTCATTTTTCTGAATACTTTTTATTTGCTTCATCTAGTTAATTAGCTAAGTTAGCATTTCCCTTCTGAGTGTCTAATTTTAGTATGTCAATTCTTGTTTGTAATTCCATTAAATCTTTATCCCATTGCTTTTTTATTGTTACACCATGCTAGTACTTTACCATGCATAAATGACTTCAATGAATCCCATATGTATATTTCTGATACTTCATCAGTTAGATTTATGTCTAAAAATACTTGCATTTCTTTAGTGAAAAATTCCTTGAAATATTTTACATTTGTTATATAGGAAGGAATTCTGGTTACAGTTATTCTTTGTTCTATATTCAGATCTCGGTCAAAAGTAATAGCATTGTGGTCTGACAGTGGACAAGAGATTACTTTAACTCTGTCTGTTTTTGCAACTAAGTCTCTTGAAATTTATACTCTATCTATTCTTGAAAATGTACCATAACAATGGGAATAATTTGTGCAAAATAAAGTATTTAAGTCAGCAAAGTCAATAATATCTACAATCATAAATGTTTCTATAAAGTCACATAATGTTTTGGGTAGTGATGACTTATTTCATGTATTTTTAACAGCAGTATCCCATCATTTATTATACAGTTAAAGTCCCCTGCTATGATTATTTTGCCTTTTGCATGATGAATGATATCCTCCAGTTGTTGTTTGGCTATTTTAACACCCAACCCAGGTATCCAATAAATATTTACTAATGTATACATTTTCTTGTTTATGGATAATGTTACTAAACAGAACATCCCTGCTTTGTCATGATAGAATGTTTGGTATTAAAATTGTGTTTTTCTATAATACTGCTACTCCTCTCCTTTTTGTTTATAGTGAGAACTAACTAAAGCTGTCTGTGTTCAGTTTGTCTAAATCTTGTAAAAGACGTGTTTCCTGTAAGAAAATAATCTGTGCATTAGATATTTTCAAATATTTAAAGAGACTCCTCCTTTTGAAAGGATTATTTAAACCATTTACATTAATAGAAATACTTTCATATTTATATTACTACTATTGTGGTTGTTTATTATGTGTATGTATCTGAACTAAAGAGCAAATATATTTAATTAAGGAGAATGCCTTATTCTGGTTTGATGTAGTATAATAATTATATCTCATATACACCCAATAAGAATAGTTTAAACAATAACAAATTAAAAATGAAAAGCAAACTAAACCTCCTACAGAGAAATAAACCCTGGCTTTAAACAGATTATCCATTTAAGCCTTCCTTCTTACACCCCCTAAAAGTCTTTTCTTGGCTCAGTTATCCAATGGATTTGTAAGAAAGTGGCTTATTATATCACAGTAAACTTATATATATCATTCTAAACTTCGTTGATTAAATACAAAAAAAATAAATGCAAGGAAAGAAAGAGAAATAAAGAAATACAAAAGAATAAGCAATTTACAATGAGTTCTAACTTTTATACACATGTACAACAGATGTCATTTTGCAAAAGTTGTTTTAAAATGCAAACAAACTAAACATTTTGATCAGTTTTATCTAAATAATTTAAATATAAACTTATATAAAATTTGGTAATTACCTTTCGATTTTTTCAGTGTTATAATGTGCTATATGAACATTCTAATCAGCTTGTAGCCATTTAACTAAATGTTGTAGTAAACCATTTTCATTCATAAGATATACAGTCAATATCAGAGTTTTTAATTCTACTATGAAATATGTGGAATACAGGATGCAATAACTTCAAGGATAATATTTTATATGGTTTGCTCTTAACTCATTATGTATGGCTAGTAATTAATAACAATGTTTGACATATACACAGAGCTTAGTAAGAGTGCATTGTTGCATGTCAGAATTAAAATAGACTCAACAGTACCCAGCAAACCTAAAAGCAGAAGACTCTTGTGTAATCTTTGCTCTTCATTAGTGGTTATGAGTCAAGAGTTGCATTCCAAACACATATAATCAATACTACTTCTAACCTAAATGGGCAGAAATCACCTTATTATTTCTGTCATTGCCACTTATCTGCCTATGCTCTTAATATATGCCAGACTATTCAAAGTGCATCAAGTCTCTGTTTCTTTATTCCAAAACTGCTATCATCCATTTCAGTTCTTCATTGAAAACTGTCTGATTTATTTATTTTTAAATCAAGATATAAATTATAAATTATATTACTACCTAAATATTACAAAATTATTTTTCTCCTTTTTTCCTTTTCCCCTTCCCCTTCTTTTTCTCTCTCCCCCATCCCCTTCACCCCCTCTTCCCTCTCCTCCTTCCTCTTTTTCCTTTCCTTTTTCTTCTTTCTTTTTTCTCCCCTTTCCCTTCCCATTTTCTCTAACTATTTAATATTGTGCACACTTGAACTTTGTCCATTAGAGCTACAATGCATACCCAACAAAATACAGATACTTTTAAATATGACTTATCTAAATTAGTCTGACCCATCCAAATTTAATCATATTGAGAGTCCTGATACATAAAGTCATAGTCTGTTTCATGTAACTACATTTTAGAAATATTATTATACCAGTATACTTGAAATCTGTGGGAACCATCGACCTGGAATATGATAGTATCTCATAACCATGTTCATTGCTTATACATTGCATAACTTGGGTTACATTTGGTTGAATATATCAATATTATTAATGAACAAATTTCCAATCTATGCTGTAAATGTCACGCATAAGGTTATTATATATTAGCTTAATATTACATAGATGTATAGTTGCATCAACTACTCAATACCAACAGTTATTTGAATAATGAAAAATTCCCTTTCTTATTTATATTCTGCAATTTTCCATCAATCAAAATTTTAACTCAAAGAATATGAAAAGTCAACATTGTTTTTTCCTTCTAAATTAATATGTTGACTTTATAGAGTATTCCTTAAACTAGAGTTTAATAAATGCATAAGAAAATTGCTACATGAACAATGTCATATTGCTTATACAAAATAGCCCACCAATAACAGCACTGCAAGGTTGTATAGAGAATTAAATCTTTCAATTGCCAATGAGTTTATTTCTGTAGTCAGGAAGACAGGGTTTGATCTCTTCCATCTCCATTATCCACTATAGAACCCTGAGCAAGTCACTCAAGCAGGCAGGGCTCCCAAATTTTTGTTGAGGAGGGACTCTTAACATGGTAATAAATGTATAAGTTAAAAATAAAAAAGTGGGCTTACCTTATCTACAAATATATAAAATAATAATAATAGAAAAAGCTAGTATTCTAGATAGACACAAAACATATACCTGGACTGTTGAGCACTATCCCTCTTAATTTGGGAGGAGAACACATTTAACAGGCTGAAAATTGAGACACAAACCTGTAAATGTAACTACATACAGGAATATATATGACTAGGCATCTTATGGTTCTCCCACATTACATGTTGAATGATTTAAATGAGCCATAAATGTAAAATTATGAGACACACCATATATTATTGAATGTTTGGAGAAAGGTTCATGTTTCATATGTGAGAACCAGATTTGCAATTATCTGAAATATGAGAGTTTAAGTGTGTGGGTGAGTAAAGGTCTATTATGTCTGATGTTACTGCAGCTCACATTATTTACATATTACCAAAATTCAGATATCTCCAATTATCATATGTAATATTGCAATATTCTGTGCAGCAATACCTATCAAGAAAACATTTACTTTATTAATCTGTAAAGTGAATATAACTATTAGTTAAAAGGAACCAAAATAATAACAAGGTAAAAGACCAGACATTTCTCCTCTTATAATAAGGAAATATTTCATGAAATTATTTTAACAAGTCAAAAACCCCATGGTACGTATTAATTAAACAAAATATTAAGGTAAAACTGCCTGATTGATATTAGGTAAGTATCTCTTTAAAAATCTTAGAAATCCCTCAGCCAGTGCTTCGACCTGTGACCCAGGTGATTATATCATCAGTAAGCTGTTTACTTTTATTTCTGACCAATTGCATGTTTGCAGAGGATTTAAACTACTTAATGAGATGAAACATTGAAAAAACCACCACCAACATGCTGAAATCTATGGCATCAGCACACGATCTTGGCGGGAAGCCAAAAAACAAATAAGTGGGACTATTTTAGTTAATATGAAGGTGTCTTGAGCTCGGGTTATAATTACATACTGGTTTACTGAAAAACATCATACAGCAGAGTTTAACACGGCAGTGCAGTTACTATTAACATGCAATCAATTCAAACAGTAGTTCATCACCACTTTCATAGTTCCATTCATAGGAAAGCCTCTTATTCTAATACCCTGTTACATTTCAATAGTAACCATCCCCAGTTTCAAAAACGTAGTGTGGTCAAGGGACAGATGGTCAGGGTATCGAGGCTTACCAGTGCTGATGAAATGTGTAACAATGAAATTTATAAATTGATTGGGTTATTTTTAGACAGAGGTTATCCACTGAAGTTGTTGATTAACATCAAGAAGGAAGTTATGAACAAGAGAAAAGCAAGCTTTGCCCCAATATTAACTTTGGAACAAGGCCTTCAGATTAGTACCAGGGAGTGTGGCAAAACCAATGCTATGGTTTTGAAATACAGTGAATGCATTTCCAACATTGTTAAAATAATGAATAAAAGTTGGGAATTATGCTTTGAACCTGGAATTATGTCCCTGTTAGGTGCAAAACCCCAAATAGTTTACAGTAGGGGGAGGAATATAAAAAATGTCCTGGAAGGACAAAGTTGTAAAGGTACCTACAAATCAATTATGAGTAAATGTGGATCCTGTAAGAATTGTAGGTACATAAACAATGGACTATATGTCATTATTACTAGCTACGATTCCTCCATTCAGTGTCTGGGGAGATGTAATTGTAGCACCACTAAGGTAGTATATGTGGCGATGTGTCTTTCTTGTCCCGGGTTTTATATAGGCAAAACTTCCCAGTGATTAAGGGGCAGAATCAGTGAGCATATGAGGGCAATAAAGAACAAGGATACACATAATGCCCTCTATATGCATTCTGAGAAATGTTTGAATTTCAACAAGTTTGTATTTTTTATTATTGATAAGGTACTGGAAAATGAACGGGGAGGGGATTTTAATTTAGTATTGGAAATGAAGGAATCCCTGTGGCAACTGCGGGTGAATGCCACAATTGCCCCGGGTCTGAATGATTTTATTTCTATAAAACCTTTTTTAAAAATTAGACATAATCAAGTCTCTTAAAAATGAGGGTTTTGGAATTAAATTAAAATGTAATAAAATTTGGTAATGTTTTGGTGAGTATCAGTAAATAACATGGTTGTGCTGGGTCTTTAAACATCTTTAAATGTTTTTAATGATATGTGCAAAGTAAGAAAATGATTTGCTGAGGGTTTGCTTGTAATAGTATTTAATAATGTTAATTGCATTTATTTGAACAACTCTGAAGAAGCCTGTTTTATTTATTATCTGGCGAAAGCGCTTAGTTGTTCTGGGTTTGGAGCAATAAACTGTCTGTGTACCGGTTTCGGTATAATTTTTTTTCTTTTTATTTTATGGTTGGTGGCCTTTTTGGACATTTTTTTGTTTTTTATTAAGGTAAAACTGCCTGACTGATATTAGGTAAGTATCTCTTTAAAAATCTTAGAAATCCCTCGGCCGGTACTTCGACCTGTAACCTAGGTGATTACATCATCAGTAAGCTGTTTACTTTGATTTCTGACCAATTGCATGTTTGCAGAGGATTTAAACTACTTCATGAGATGAAACATTGAAAAAACCAACAACAACATGCTAAAATCTATGGCATCAGCACACAATCTTGATGGGAAGCCGAAAAACAAGTAAGAGGGACAATTTTAGTTAATATGAAGGTGTCTTGAGCTCGGTTTATAATTACATACTGGTTTACTGAAAAACATCATACAGCAGAGTTTAACACAGTAGTACAGTTACTATTAACATGCAATCAATTCAAACAGTAGTTCATCAACACTATTGAACAAAGAATGGCACCAAATGACAACAAAACAAAAGGGAAGGAAAAATGAAATGAAATACAAAGCAGCATCACCAAGATAGCTAGGCTGACAGAATATTCATCTCAAAGGGAGAAAACTCCATGGCTCAAAACAGTATTCCACACACAAAGCCCATACATCTCAAGAGCCGAACAGCAGTTCCTCTCTTCATATAAGGTTCCCATCTCACCTAACCCAATTCACACTCACAATTGTTGACAACATTTCAATGTCATTATAAAAGAAATACCGTATAGTATTTATTGAGACCTTATTTTCCCAGAGTTTCCTCCCCTCTCCAGCTTTTCATTCCCCCCCTCCTTTTCCTTATTCCTTCCCCTTTTTTTGAATTTTCCCTTTTTTGAAAATGTATAAGGTTTTAAAATAATCAGGCATATCATGAAAATATAACAAAACAAAGTATGATCCCATTACCACATGTCCCCTGTTAACACCAATTATTTTGATACCTCTGTGGTATATAAATGTTGGAATAAACATTACTAGATGTTAAAGTAATGAGATATGGAAGATATATAAAAACACTTTTAGCCTATCTTTTTAAATTTATAATGTTATAGTTAAAGTAGTTTATTAACAATAATATTTTGGAAATGGGAAGAAAGAGAAAAAAGATTGACTTTACCTTTTTCTTTTGATATTTTAGTCCTTTGGTTAAAGGCAGCAGTTCTGCCATAAATTAGGCTATTTAGTAGGATTCTCCTTTTGGTTGGAGAGGAGAAAATCCTTTAAAATGAAAAGGAATGTTTTAAAGGAGAAACCAGAAAACATGTGCTGAAATTGTTATTTAGTTTCTTCTTATCTAACTTTTTCCAATCATTTTCTCTGCCTGACGCTTCAGAGTTAAGCTTGACCAGTCCATTTATTCTGTTTGATTTAAGATTATATTAGTTGCTAGATAAGAGACAGCTGCTTCCAGGTTATCAAAGGTTTTTGTACCTTCTGGAAAGAAGATTTTGCTCCTTCCAGGGAACAATAAATGAACCTGGAATTGTTTCTTCTTCAGTTCCTTTATTAAAGGCAAACATTCTTTTCTTTTAGATATTACTTCTGATGAATAGTCAGCATCAAACCTTATTATGTAGTCTTTGAATTTGATAGGTGAATTTGACTATGCAGACTTTAGCACTAGTTCTTTGTCCTGGGAAGAAATGAATTTCACTATTATTGATCTTGGACTGTTATTAGTTATGTTAGAAGATGAAGGAAATGTTAGTGACCAGTGGGCTCTTTCAATTCCATAGGAAGGAGACACAGGTAAATTCAGAATACTGGGAAGCCAGGATGTGAGAACGTTCACCATATTATCCCCTTCAGTCCTTTCTGGTAACCCATAAATATGTACATTATTCCTCCTACGCCTATTTTCAAGGTCATCCAGTTTGTTAAAAGAGAGTTCTGTTTTGTAAGAAAACCAAGTTGCATTTCTTGTTCAGTAAGTCTACTTTCCATTCTATTTAATGCTCCTTCAATGCTTTTGATCTGCATGTTATGTTGCTTTACTACCTCTTGTAACTGCTCCATTTGTTGTGTACATTTTTTCTTTAAAAGAGTCCAGTTTGTTATCTATTTTGCCTATTTTCAAACGTAAATCTTGCATAGTAGACAATAAAGTTTGTAGTTCCTTTCTCACCCATTGATCCAGTGAAGTGTTCTTTGAGTAACTCATGCTGAAGTAAATTCTGAGCCCTTTCTTCTTGAATTTTGGCAGAAATTCAAATAGTTGAACCAAAATATGCCAAAATAGACTTCCAAAGACTATAATAGAAGTCACTTGATATGTTTAAAATGTTCAGAAGTCTCAGTTTTTTTTTCTGTCAGAAATTGACTTAGCAGAGCTAAGAAAAATGTGCTGTTAACCTGTCAGCATCTTGGTCATGCCCCAGAGATCTGTTTATTCTTGACCTCCTTTTTCTTGACAGGTCAGAGTGTGCAGCCATCACCAGACCCAGAGATCTAAACCTTCATTAATAAATAAATAGAACTAGATGGATAGATAAGATTATCACCCAGCACCTCCCCTTGCTCTGCAATAGATTCCTGCAGAATGTAAAGCAATGTGATTCTCTGTCATCCTTAAAATGTAGCTTGTACAATTGAATGGTTGCTTTTAAATTTACTGCAGGACTTACAGGCATTACTCTCCTTGCAAATGATGGGAGAGTCTGAAGGTGGTATTTGCAAGCTGTACCTGACCTCTGGTCTGACTTGGCTTGTATATTCTGTGATCTCATAGTCCAATATGATTATCTATCCACCCTTTGAGCCAAATGATTCAGCAAGATTGATGTCTGCCTCTTAGGAGGCCATATACACGCATAGCATTAATATGCCATGGGTATATCAAATACAGATCCTTATAACTGGGGATCTTTATTTGATCTTACATAACCAGCTAGTGCCCTTTTGGGTAAACCTTTACTTTCCTCTGAAAGAGGTATTAGAACTTTCAACATTGTCCAGCTAATTTCTATTTTTCCCCAGGAGATGAGTACAGGGAAGGAATAATCCTTATGGAAACCTTCACTTCCTGCTGAAAGCTGTATTAGAACTTCTGGATGTACTGCTCAACTGTCTGATTTTTGCAGAATGTCCAGATTTTTGCCTCAAATATTTGGTCTGTTCCACACAAAATTTGTGATTTTCTGACACATTACTAGGGATTTAACACACTAAATAATGGCAGACATTTGAGTTTCAGAATTCATTAAAAACAATATTTAAAATGTATCCCTATTTTTGGGCATTTGCCTCCACCCATTATATTTGACTTTGTCCAGATTTCTTGCTCTAAGAGGTTGAGAGGTACCCTGCTACACAATTTGTCTATTTCCTATTTTCTTCAGGGAAGACAAGCACTGGAGAGAAATAATCTTCCATAATGTACATGTGCATCACTATCAGCTCTGAATGATAATCGCACAGGTATATCAGCTCATCATGACAGAGTAGCCTGATTTTCTCCATTGTTTTGTGTAGGGAGGGTTTGGCAGTTGCCAAGCAGATCCTCTTGCATAAAATAACTTTCTTCTGCTGTCATATGGCCAAGTAACTAATGGCATGTTCATTCAAGATTCAGTTGACCAGAAGAATTGCTGCTTCCAGTGCTTGCTTCAGTAACAGGTAAACTGCTGACATTTGTGTCACAGCACATCATTCCTTGGTGTATACTTTAATCAAACATTATGTCTTAGATGTATACTCTATCAGTCTGACATTCTGTGACACTTACGTGCTTCAGTATTTGGCCTTTTGACTCTTTTTTGCCCTGCCTGTTTCTTCCTGTCATGGGAAATTGTTTTGTTGTTGCTGCTTGCGATACATACTAGGTGCTAATCATTGCAGAGAACCCCTCTATGGAAGGCATCCTCAATAATACATCACACCAGCTGATCTTCAATATGACTTCTTACAATTAATATTTATTTATTGTCTTCACCTCCTTATTTTCAAATGTTTTGGAATCACTGCCAACCTCAGTTCACTACTCAAATGTGCTGCATCTGAGGGCATATCATATGTAGGAGTCCTATTAAAGTTGCTGGTGACACATTTCGTCTCTGAGGTTGTCCCCACAGGTTGATCGGGAACAGGGAGGACAGGGATGCTCCTACTACTCTTGTCTCCACATGATAGAAATTCAAGAGGACAAGGGTGGTTAATGTGATGGGGATGGCGGCCACTTCTTCCCCCTACACTGTGGCAAGACTGGCTGTACATATTGTCGGTAAGCAAAGGATTCCTTTGTAGGACTATTTTAATGGAAATATACCACTTAAATGGTGCCTTAAATTGCTTCGGATAAGGGACATCCTTACCTAATTGCCTCCAAACTGTTGCTGTAATTCAGACTCTGTTCAGAACAATGAAATGGTTTCAGGTACAGACCCTATTGAATTGCAAGCCTGGTATGGTTGTAGGTGTGTGAAAACAGAGCAGATTTAGAAAATTATTTCATAAAGAGAATACCATAAATGTCTGGGATGGTGAACTACTGCAAGGCTATAGCATACATTTGAAGCCCTTAATATTTTCTAACTGGTTGGCAAGATGGTATTTTACACTAGTCAGACTTGACAGACTATTCAGGCACATAACTTTCTCTGTGGCACAAGGCATTACTGCAGAAAGAGGACAGCTGATGCAGGGTTCAGTCCCAGTTTTCTGATACTTTGGCTTTTCTGGAAAAGCTCACTCATACTCTCCCATATGCTGTCGAAAGGGGAGGGTTAGTTTGCTTTTCTTATATTGCTTTCTTGTACTTTGTATTTTAATTGTATTCTGCTTTCAACTGCATATTTTAGCTAGGAAAGAGAACAGAGTTGTGCCTCTTGCGAGTCCTACAAAAATTTTCCACATCCTCTCACCCTGTTGTTTTGTGCTTTTAATCTCAACTATCTCACTAGCTGCTGACCCCCTGTGTTAATTTGACCAGATATGTCCTTCCTTCTACTCTTTCATTGGCTATTTCAGTAAGCATAACATTATCATTTGGTGAAGCCACTCCCCTTCAGCTGTTTAAATTTATAAACCATCCCACTGTATTCCTTAAACACAGAATACTAGATGCCCACACCAGTCCATCTGTCTTGTTCTTTTAAAATCAGTGGTTCACCCCTTAGACTGCTAAAGCTTAATTTACTCCCTCTTTCATATCTAACTGTAAGTCTAAGGATATTAACCCATTTTCCATATTACCTTTACAATCTGCAACCGCTGGTCCAGGACTACCAATTACTGGAGAGCCTGTCACTTGTCTCTTGTGTTCAAATGAGACGATGAAGAGGTATATGGATTCAAGATATTTATTGTAGATAAACACATCAGGAACAGTAACTGGAGCATATACTTAAGTTAAATGATTCACTCATATTACTTCAGCAACTCTCATGTGCATCTCCATTCATGTCTGCATTCACTCTGACTGACTATACAAAATGGCACTGATCTTACATGTGCTCAGTAATTATATGCATGCGCTATCTAGCTACAGTGGCTGACTAGGTACAATACACTCAATAATCTACATCCTTCCTCTTTGAATGTTTGGCATGCAAAAGAAAATGAGGCATTCAATATATTAAACAGTGTAACAAATAATCAACAATAAATCAAGTTCAATTCCAACTCATTGCATATTTCAGGTTGGGCTTAGAAATTCTACATTATCTCATTATATAAAACTTGTTACTGGGTTTAGCAACAGGGACAGTCTATTTGGAGTCATTGTCAATTAGTGCTTCAGGGGATTCATCTGGATTATTTGGAAAAGATACACAGTTTTCAGGAACTTCTCCTAACATCCCTCACTCCTCCACAAATATTGCTACATCATTCAACACACACTTCACACAAACCATACTATCACTAGCTAAACAACACAACCCCCCCCTCCCCTCCAACCCACACCTTCAACTAGCAATCTCCCAACTGCCTTCTCTTTTTCTCCTGTACCTACCTCCAACATAAAAAACTCTTAACTAAACTTAAGCCCACCAAATTAGCAGCAGACAACCTCCCAAGTGAATACCTACAAATCACAGCTGATGCTCTGGCCTATCCAGTATCCATCTTGATTAACCGGTCTCTGTCAGAAAGTTACGTTCCCACACTGTGGAAAGTATCACATATAATTCCCCTCCACAAAGTTAGCCCCTCCACAGAACTAACCAATTACCACCCCATAGCTATTCCCTCTCCACTCTCCAAAATACTAGAGAGATGCATACTTTCTCAGGTCTCAGACTACCTCCTTACTAACAACCTCCTTTCCAATACTCAGCATGGTTTGCGACCAAGCCATAGCACCACCACTGCCTTACTCTCCTTTACTAACACTATCCTTCAGCATAAAAACAATGGCTATCTCTCCTCTGCTACTTTCCTAGACCTATCTAAAGCATTTGACATGGTCCCACACAAACAACTCATCTCTGTCCTCAATAACCTATCCTTCTCTCAATCAGTCACCAACTGGTTTAAGAGTTACCTGTCTGACTGCAAGCAATCCATTGTATGGCAGAATGACATATCTCCCCAACTACCTGTCTCCACAGGGGTTCCCCAAGGATCCATCTTTGGACCCCTACTCTTCTCTGTTTTCACCAATAATCGAGCCTCTGCCACCAAACATGGCACACTCATACAATACTCAGATGACTCAACCATCATCTGCTCAGCCCAGTCCCTACCCAAACTGCAAAAAGTCACACAGGAAGCCTTTTCCTCTGTTGAAACTTGGTTATCCGATGTCCAATTAATACTCAACCCAAACAAAACTGAACTACTCATCTTCCAACCCACCAAACATACTCAAAACAACTCTCACTTTAACATCACAGCAAAAGACAACACCACTATATACCCAACTGAAAACACCAAATTGCTAGGAGTGGAAATAGACAATAAACTAAAATTTGACATTCAGATATCCATGACCATAAAAAAAGTCCACAAAAAACTAGGAGCGTTATACAGAAATAAGCAACTTCTCACCAAAGCAGCAAAGATTTCAATAGCAAATCCCCACCTTATCTCCACCCTACTTTATGCCTCTCCAATATATACCAACCTAAGGCAATGCGATCTAAACAAGCTAGAAACCTGTTACAACAAAATCACCAAATTTGCCGCAGGGGCATCCTACCGTAGTCACCACTGTCTCTCACTCACTGAACTGGGCTGGCTTGAACTCCCTCACCTCCTTCAATGGTATCAACTATCACTCACCCACAAACTAGTAAACCATCCACTAAATGTCCCATCCCTCCAAAATCTACTCCAACCCTATCGCACCACCAGACCACTAAGATCCAACACCAAAAATCACTTGCAGATCACTAAAGCCAATAACTCTGCTGGTGAAGCACTATTCTCTTGCGCCATAGCCAAATTATGGAACTCCTTCCCACCCACAATTACCTCCGTACCATCATGCACCCACTTCAAAACTTTACTAAAAGCACACCTAAAAACATGCTGGCTATGCCCTTGCAACTCCCACTCTAATATCACCCACCCCATCCAACCACTACCTTTCTTTCCACCCCACTAACTACCTTGATTATAGCAAGCTCAGATGCTCATAAGCCTAGTACTTTTTATACAGCAGGAACTTCTTATTGTAACATTTGTTAATGTTTGTTATGTACTTTGCAAATAAAGATTCTAGTTCTCTCCTGATGTACTATGTTCTTCATCTGTAAATATGTTTATAATTAATTGCTATGTTAAATTGTTAATCGCTATGTAATCCAATATAACTACTGTCTGTTTATTTTAACTGTGGAGCTTTTCTCCCTGGTTCTCCGCTGAAAATGGACCTACGTCCAGTCGGACACTCCCTGTCAACAAATGTAAATAAATAAAAAAATAAATAAACTGGAACAAATGTCAAGTCACTCTGAGATGTAGAGACTTTGCTACAAGCTATCTGCTGCAACACTGGTTCAGGGACTGGAAGAATATGCCTTAGGTTTCTCCTAAAATTCACTCAGTCGGACTCCACAATGCAAGATCTCAGTTCCTCACAAAGATCTTTAACAGTACACACTCAGTCAAACCCTTTTGATTGATGTTTGTAACCTAACAATTTCACCTTGTCTCAATGGTCTGAGAGGCTTGCTTGATTTATCATACATAGTACAACTTTTGTGACTGGTGTTTCTTCAAAAGTTGAGCCTTGACTATTTTATTGTTTTTCACTTTTGGAACTAATAAGCTTTTGCTTATTGGTAAGGTTGTTCTTGTCTGCCAGGACATTAATCTTTGAGCAGGTGAACCAAGTACATTGTCTCAAGGAATATTTCTGTGATTGAGAAGGTTGAGAAAAACATCGGTACCATCTCTCTTAAATTTCTCTAACAAATATTTTGCACTTGTGATGCTCAGCTAATCCATTTGACTGTGGATACTCAGGACTGCTAGTAAAATGTACAAAGTCCCAAGACTCAGCAAATTTCTTGAACTGCTGACTTGTAAGCTATGGACCATTATCAGTAATGACTTTGTGTGGACTACCGTGGACAGAAAAATGTCTCTTCAACTTAGTAATGACAGTGCTGGATGTTTAGTTAGGAAGAAGGTCAATTTCAAACCAATTTGAATAAGAGTCTACTAACACTAAGTAATGCTGACCATTCCATTCAAAAATATCAGTAGCAACCGTTGACCATGGTAATTCAGGAATCTGGTTTAGCTGGTGGTTCTTTTTGTTGGTGCTGTTTAGTACCATTACAAATAGAACATACTAGAGTTTCCTTCTCTATATCTTTTGACATAGAATGACAAAATACTATGCCTCTTGCCCTCCTTTTGGTTGAATCAGTTCCTGGTTGACCATGATGCAAGATTTTGATATATTCCTGTTGTAATACTTTAAGAATTGCCATGTTTGGACCTTTCATGATGCACCATCTTCCAACATAAGCTTGTCCCGGTAAGGATATACTGCTCTATGTCAAGTGGTAGACTGATTTATCACACTGCCCATCCTTGACTGATAAAATTTTTTAGCTTCTGAGCAATTGGGTCTGAAGCTGTGTGATTTATAAGCTCATTAAGACATGACAATGAAAAATTTTTCATTTTCATGACTTCAAAGTCTGCTTTCTCATTTCATGTTGCTCTGTTGTTTGTCTTGGTGTTCTTGTCAAAGTATCTGCAAGGTATAAATATTTGCTTTTTGTATAAACAAGATTGAAAGTGTGCTTTTGCAATTTTAACATCATGCATTGCAGATGTGTTGGGGCTGTGTGTGTTGGCTTTTTCAAAATGGTTACTAGAGATTGGTGATCAGTCTCTATTTGGATAGGCCTTCCATAAATATAATCAAGGAACTTTGAGCATGCAAACACCACTTCCAAAAGCTTTTTCTCAATTTGTGCATACTGCATTTCTATTTGGGTTAAAGTTCTGGACCCATAGGCTATTGGTATGCCTTCCTTGCATCAAGACCATACTTTGAAACATTTTATTTTATTTATTTAACATTTGTTGACTGGGAATGTCTGACTAGGTTCCATAGATCCTGTTTTCAGCAGAGGCCTGGGGAGAAATGCTCCAGAAGCATGTCTTTAGAAACATCACACAAAAGACTTACAGTTTTGTGAACATCATAATATCTCAATGTGGGTGGACTGGCAATTTTTTGTTTCAGAATGCCAAATGCTCTTTGGTGTTGTTTCAACCAAGACCAGTTTAATTTTTGCATGTCAACTCATGTAACAATGCTGAAAACTCACTCAGGTCTGGGATGAACTTTCCTAAATAGTTGACCATTCCAGGAAAATGTTGTAAATATGTGGCATTGTCTGGAACTGGCATCTCAAAAATAACTGCTTGCATAGACAGATCTGGTTGTAAAACAGAACTGGTAAACAAATGACCCACAGAGGTAACTTCTTTCAGCTTGAATTTACATATCTGAGGATTCAGTTTAAGATTGACTTTGTGTGCTTGGTCTAGAACTTTCCTAAGGTTTCTATCGTGTTTGTCTTCATCATTGCCCCTACAATAATTTTGTCTGCTATGATAACACATGGATAACCTGAAAAAATTTGCTCCATTGCACACTGAAATACTTCAGTAATATATGCTGCTATAGTTTCACTAGGCTTTTGATTTCTTATGTAAAATATGTGCCTTTCCATTGTAATATTTGTTTGAGGGTTACACATTATGCTAAATTTACGTTTCAAGCACTCATGGTCTTCCTGCGTTTCAGCCTGTATTACAATATGGTAGTTTAACCCTCTCCTGCATACACAGCAGGTGCATACACAAATGAACACTCCCTCTCAATAGCTTCCAAGCCAGCTAAATTAAGACGTATAAATGCTCTCGTATGTGTGTCTTTACCAGAAAATGCAGCTTGTATAAAAATATCATATTCTTGTTCAAACACTCCAGTTCAAAGCAATAATATTATTATGAAACACCAGTGATACAGGTCTGTGAAATCTCTCTGCCATAATAACAAAATTCATTTAAATATAAGGATAGACCAGGTACTTGTAATTATGTGCTAAAACACAATAATCTCTCTGAAATAGCTTAACTTTGACACTACAAGCACTACAAATACTGCGAACAGTTCAGAAACTTCAGACACTTCGAATAGCTTTAGTTAATGCGAAAAAGTAGTACATTGTGAAGAAATTCAGTCATTCCAACATTTCCATACATTTTAAACACTTCTGAAATTATTTCGAACATTTCTGTAATTATTTTGAATATTATTATTGGTATGTCACAGTTTTGGACATTTCATTTATCTCAGTAATTATTTCAGACATTTTGAATGTTTTGCCACTAATTCGATGACTGAAAAATCATTTAAATGAGTTCAAGTACCTTTGACAAAATTCCAGGCTCCCATAAAGACTGAGAGCACTGCTGCCTATGTGGAACTGTTCACAGAAACCCTGTATAAATATGTTAATAGCTACAAAGAGGCATGTGTACCTACCAAGAGTAAGTACAGAAATAACTCAGAAAACAAGCCACCTGGTGGAATCATGACATCAATAGCGAAGGAAGAAAATCATGGCAAAAGAAATAAGGGGTGTAGCACTCAGCAGGATAAAATCACTCTCATCAAACTAAACAAATAACTCAAAGGACAAATAAAGTCTACCAATGCCAAATTTAAGATAAATTTGGTGCCCTAGTCCAAGGGCAACCACAAGGCATTCTTTAGCTATGTCTGCAACCTCAAAGGCAATGCACAGTTGTGAGCAGAGGTCATTGTTAACTGTCCATTGTTAATAGAGCCACTTATACTGAGCCAAGAGATATAGCAAACCTACTGGCAGACAAATTTAGCTCCAACTTTACCCCTCTCTCCCCTCAACCTCCCCTCAGTAAATACCATCAAATATAACTCCCCCTGCTATCACTAGGGAACAGGTCCTCAATTCTCTCTCTAAGGTCAAGAATACTGCATTGATGGGCCAAGACAATATCCATGAGTGCCTTCTAAATAGCATGAAACATGACCTATCAGGCCCTCTGGAATTGCTAATTAACTTTAGCCTCCAAACAGGCTTTGTGCCTCATGAATTGAGAAGAGCAACAGTCATCCCTCTACATAAAGGTGGGCCATCTACAGACCCTGGAAACAACAGACTCATAAGTCTCACTAGTCTCATATGCAAAGTCATGGAAAGAATTATCATGAAAATGATCAATAGGTTCATAGGTTCATAGGTTCATACTAGGCTATCTGCCCTAGGGCATTTATAAGCCTAGCCAGAGTATGTTTGGCTTTCGCCACCCATTTTAAATTAATTTTGCTATGCCCTTTTTCGAGGTTAGTATACTGTGCCTCTGTCTAACAGTGATACAGAAGTGATACCCGGGGTAAACCTACGATCTCCCATCCACTCATCAAGATTCCTCTTGAAAAGAGTCAATGAGGGACTCTGCCTAACCTGGACTGGGATTTTATTCCAGAGAGAAGGGAGCCTCTGGGTTATGAATCTGTCCCTCCAGCATGTCCTATTTATTTCAGTGCTGAGGTTCAAGTCTTTCGAGCGTGTAGCTCGATGGGATTTGGATTTTTTGAGGTGCAGCATGTCCCTTAATTCCGGGTTGGACAAGGCCTTATACGTCAGGCACAGGTCACGTCTGAGCAGGCGGTATGCCACTGAGTAGAGCTGGAGTTTCTTTAACCGGGCAGCATATGGCATCTGTTTGAGCCCTTTGATCCTCTTGGTGAGGTACTTTTGGGGTCTTTCCAGTTGCTGCAGGTGTTTGGTAAGGTACATCCCAAAAGGGGCATTGTACTCAATTATGGGCCTGATGAGGGATGAGTAAAGAGGCACGATGACCTCCCCTAATCTAGATGTGAATCCCTTCATGATTAGGTGGGCTATATAAAATGTTTTTCTAACCACTTTGGCCACGTAGTTGTCAAATGAGAGATTGCTATCAACTTGGGTCCCCAGGTCCCTAATTACTTCTTCTGTACTTAATGGATTACCACCTATGTGGTAATTTGTGGGCACTTTGTTTTTGCCAAAGGGGATGACTATACACTTTTGGCATTTAGCTTGAGGCCATGGCTCTGGCACCAGTTGTCTGTTTCTACGAGGCCCTTTTGGAGGATGCTTGTGTCGGCTGGAGAGTCGATTATGGCGCCCAGTTTGCAGTCATCTGCGAACTTGGTCAGCCACAGTCCTTCTGTGTTGGCCTGTACCTCCGAGAAATATATACCAAACAAGAGAGGTCCCAGGACTGAGCCTTGTGGGACGCCACTTGTAACTGGTTTGGAATCTGACATGGCTCCAGCAATTCTAACCATGTGAGTTCTGTCCTTGAGCCAGTTTGCAACCCATCTAGTGACATAGGGGTTTATATTTAAGCTGGTGAGCTTATCTATAATGCCCGAGTGGGGTATTGTATCGAAGGCTTTTGCGAGGTCCAGATAGGCTGTGTGGACCACCTTCCCTTCGTCAATGGTCTTGGTGACTGTTTCAAAGAAGTCAACCAGGTTTAAGAGGCAGGATCTGCCCTTAACAAAGCCAAACTGGGTAGGATCCAGTGTCTGTAGGTCCCCAATATCTTTATTTATGAGGTCCATGATGATCCTTTCCATAGCTTTGCAGACCAAGCTAGTCAGGCTTATGGGGCGATAGTTTCCAGGGTCCGTTGAGGCACTACCTTTGTGGAGAGGGACCACTGTTGCTGTACGCCACTCTTTGGGTACATATCTTGTAGTAAGGCTGAGATTGAACAGTAGTTTTATGTTTGGGTTTAGCTCTTCTTGGAGTTCATGTAGGACGCAGCCTGGGACACCGTCTGGTCCCATTGATGCTGTGTTTTTTGCTTTGGAGAGGGCGGCTCCCACCTGAGCATCTGAGATGTCAGGGGGGCAGCACTCTGCTGGGATAGATATTTGCTTTTTTGGTGGGGAGGGGGGGGGGGAGTTTGCGCTGAAGCTGTCAGCTAGGATGTTGGCAATGTCTGTGGGATCAGTGTATTTTTTGTCATTTTGGACTAATTCTGAGCATATCTGGGAATTCCCACCCAGGTTCCTAACATAACTAAAGAAAGCCTTGGGATTATCCTTAGTGTCCTGTGCAATTTTTCTCTCGAAGCTGGCCTTTGACGATTTTATGAGTGCCCTTAGTTTTTTGCTAATACTGATCAGAGATGCCTTCCCTTTTTGGGATTTTGCTCTATCATGTAGTAGCTTCCTCCTTCTATTGTATAGTTTGTTTATGGCTGGGGTCCACCAGACAGGTCGTCTGCCTTTGGAGGATTGGGTCTTGGTTTTATTTGGGATTGCATGATCCATGCAGTCCTGAAGGTGTTCATAGAATGCATTTATAAAGGATTCTGCGGTCTGGGCCGTATTTTCCACAGGCCCGGGGCTTTGAAGGATTCCACCTCGGTTTTGAGGAGTGTGAAATTTGCTTTAGAGAAGTTTTTCACTGTGGTTTTCTGGGCAGGGGTGGGGTCGGGATGTGAATATCCAGTGAGATCAGTTTATGGTCTGATCTTACCAGTGAGGGATACACTTCTGGTCTGGAGCATAGAGTCCCCATGTTGGTGATGATCAGGTCCAGTATGTTTTCCCCTCTTGTGGGAGTGGTAACAAGTTGTTCCATAGCATTTGAGTTTATGAATTCTAGGAACCTTTGGGCAAGGGTGTTGGAGCTAGAGTAATTCTCCCAATCTATGTTTGGGTAGTTGAAGTCGCCCAATATAATGGTGTTCGGAGAGACCTTCATATTTTCCAGTGCTCTCAGGAAGGCCGAGTGGGGTTCCTGGGTTTGGGAGGGTGGTCTGTAGCAGGCTATAAACTGGAAGGCAGTTTTACCCACTGTTAGTTGCACATGGATAGTCTCTGATGCTTCGTGCTTTGCCACCAACCTGGAGGTGTGGGTATCTTTGATGAATATCGATACTCCCCCTCCTTTTGTGGTTCGGTCCAAGTTTTGGGGCCGAAAAGCATGGTATGAGGTATAACCTGGTAGTGCTGGGGTGCTCTCGGGACCCCTGAATAATAATGATATAGAAAACCTCTAAATACAGGTCCTAACACAGTTTGTTTTCATCAAGGGCAGATTATGCCTACTCAACCCGGTGAACTTCTTTAAGAAGGTCACCAAAGCAATGGATGGGGGAAAACTGGTTCATGCTGCCTACCTTGACCTGGCCATGGCATTTCACACAATACCCCACCCAGGCATTGCTGACAAACTTAAGAGGTTAGATACAAACCCTTATGTCACCCAGTGGTAGCCAGCTGGCTCACAGACAGGACCCAGGAAGTTAAAACTGGGAAGTCCACCCCTACAAAGAGGCCAGTCACAAGTGGAGTCCCACAGGGACTGGTCCTGGGGCTACCCTTTTTTGTCATTTACTTCTCTGAAGTAAAGGCTATTGCCAAGGGCCCTTGGATGACAAAATTTTCAGATGACTGCAAATTAGAAGCAGTCACAGAATGCCCTACTGACACTAATGTTCTCCAGTAGGGACTGACAAAGACAAATAACTTAATGTCAGAGTCATGGACTAAAACAAAATCCCAAGAAATGCATAACAGTATCCTTCAGGATGTCACCCACCCCTGGTAACAATCATATTGACAACATACCCCTAAGAGTTAACCCAGTAGTCAGGAACTTTGGGGCACATGTAAACAATAATTTAGGTTTTGACTACCATGTGTCTACAGTAGTGAGGACATCATTCTATGTTGTTCATTTTATAAATAAAGGTATGGCATCTAGGTCAAAAGTCATCATTCCACTATATCCAGTATTAATCAGACCTTTCATCGAGTACAATGCCCTCTTTGGTATTTACCCAACCAGGCAAATCCAACAATTGGACTATCAACAGAGGTTCCTCACTAAAGAATACAGGGTGTAAGTAAAATGTCCTATGCAGACCACCTCAAAGCACTATCCCTGTATTCTGTCTCCTACAGTCTATTGAAGGGGTATCTACACCTGGTATACAAGGCATTGCTGGACTCCACCCTCATGGATCTCCTCCATATCTGCAAAACAAACAGCACCAGAATTATCCATTCTAAAGACTTAAACATTGCCTGTGGTATAGGTATGTATCCCAGAGACTACTCCTTCTCTGGAGCAGACTCTCCATCCATGAGAAGCAGAGTTCCTCTCTAAGCCAATTCAAGTGTAACTGGGACAATTGGATGGGGAACAGGACATTCATCCCTGGTTGAGTACCTATGTTTCTAATGGACATAGGCAGCCTGTAAATGATTCATCTTCCAGGCCCCTGCTTGTAAATGTTTTACCTCCCAAGCCCCTGCTTAAACTTATCAAGGGTACCAGAACTTGTCAGAGATTTGGGATGCATGGTAGGCTTAAAAAGGCCCTTGTGGTCATTAGCCTAGTAAACACCTGTGAACATATGAGCAATTGGAACTAGTGAGTTTACTCACTTTCACATACAGCGGGACTGCCTTCTGAACAAAAACTCTGGAAAGATGATGTTGGTGCTTTTCATAATATCACAGGATGAACTACCACATTAATCCTTATTTGTAGTTCTTAAGATTTCCTTTCAAACTTCTAGACCCCAAAAAACAAACTAAGACTGTACATACTTCTTAAGAAATATGTTCCCAAAGTATAGGTACTTGAAGAACTCCAGAGCTCCAGAAAGTGCTAACTAAATGGAACAGGGTCTTGTACAAAACAAATCTTTAGTTGACTACCTTATCAGGCTTATATAAGATTAACTTTCAAAGTACTTCTCAGTTGTGAAGAACATAATGAAAAAAGGCCTTTGTTTCACACCTCCTTGAATGTGCAAATCTATATCTGTAGATTTTACCTTGACAGCTTATTGCAATTTTGGGACTGTCTCACAATGCTACATCCCAAAATGCCAAAATGACAGAAGATACAAAAGAAGATTGAGTAAAATGCTTTACTTTTCTCCTTTAAGCTTGTTTTTGCGGGGGGGGGGGGGGCAAATCTCTTAACTTATATATATTAACTCCAAGATTGCTTTACCTCAGAAAAAAGGGAATATCTTTGACTTAGAACATGTAAGCATGACTTTTTATCATTTAGTCTCCACACTGTGGGACATGACATTACAAGTCTCGTCAATTTAAATGGTTAGCCTTGATATTTGATGCCCCCTATTGAAATGCCAGAATTCATAATGCTGAGTCCTGAAATACTGATCCCTTTCCCCACCACCCATGTACAGGAGAAGAGTGAATATCAAACATCGCTTTTCTCCTTTAAACTATTTTTTGTATTGGGTTAAGCCCTCCTGCACCTCCCAATGTATGGAGGGCAAGCCATCCCCCCACACTGATATATACAAATTCTGAGATCACAATACCCTCAAGAAAAGAAATGGTAATTTCAGACTTAATTTATGTAAGTCTGGATCTTTTCTCATCCAGTCTTTACATTCTGAGACTTGACATTGTGAGCTCTGGCAACTGAAATGGCTATCTGCCTCGACAGTTTTACAGGCTGTTATTGGCTACCTGTAGTTCTAATATGCAAATTTCCTGTAGTTCCTAATATGCAAATTCAACTGAGCAGTTTGTCAGATGTAATGATATGTAGTCTTTTACAATATGGCAGATAACATATATCAATACAAGACATGTTGATTTAGGCTTGCTTGCCAAGGTATTATTTCTTGTATCTATATACTCTGTTTCCATCTGCAATGCCATGTCATGATACATAAAAACAATAAATATTATTTATAGAGACATTTATTTATTTTCCGCTGATTCCCCCGCAACCTTGTCAACCATTCCATCTGCTTTACACAAATCGTCCTCTCCAAGTAGTACATGTTTGTAAACTTACATCCTACTGATATCTCTTTTTTTTTCTTGCAGATGTTATTTGACTAACTCATGTTACATAGGGGTCAGAACTAGCGAACATGGCTGCATGTGGGGTGTCTTAATAATGCACTAAAATATTATGTCATGTGCTGAAAAAGGCCATGTGTATTGCAAGGAAAGACCTATAGCTCTATCAGCAAATGCCACATGAGGGCTTCTAGGAAGAAGATGCCACATGTACCCAGTAACAGCTGCCCTGTCAAAGATTGTCTTACATGCGGGTCATTCATATCTATTATATACAGTTCTTTTGTCTTCCTACTGATTTGTTTGCACTGATCCCTGAAACATTTATAGGAAGTGAGAATTCCTTAATATAAACGTTCACATTTTTGCTTTTCTAATTAAATTTGTAATATACTGCTATGCATGTATAAGGACTTTTCTGCTGTATAAGCCAAATGATGAATGGCAAAGCTAGCACTAGGAACTTGGAGAAATCCTAGCAAAATAAAAACATAAATTGATGTAGGATTACATCAGGCATGGCAATTTGGCAACAACAGGATTTAATTATATGAAATTATATTTTGGAAAGACAGTCTTAAAAGCTAATGGCTGTAATGCAGTAGATATGACAACTGGTTCATCCTATAGTAGAACTATGGAAAAAAAGAGTCATCATTAATTATAGAGCATTTTACAGAAAGATATCTTAAAAATAAGTCTTACAAAGAATAATACATAACTCTAGCACTAGACAAATGTATCTTATTTAAGTATGCAGAGCTTTTCTTACAAAATAAAGCACTGGCTTGTTAAATACATCAGAATATGTAAAATTATTTTACACCTATGCGTTTGCTTAAATATTCCTTATGGTAATCAGTCCTGTCAGAATTAAAATTAGGACTATACACACATTAAAGGATCAATTCCTGGAAATAACAAAAGTATCAGATATAGATTTGGTTGCTCATTCCATCCCACTCAGTGTGGTCTTTCTACCTCCTATGCTTCCTGTGGCTACCCAGAGTGACAGTTTTGTACTGATAATGGTACTGGGGAAACAAGAACATAGGGAGATATACGCAAAATATGTATTTGTTTCCCTGCCAAATCCCACAGGGCAGCCCAATTTAGATGCACTAGCTTTTCATCTGGTTTTCCCACAGCTAGCTGCTCACTCATTATATTTGCTATAGCGGAAGAGTAAATTTTAAAAAATAACATCATACTCTGTACTTTAAAAGGCACCCTTTTTCCTTTAGAGCCAAAAACACTGTCAGTGTCAGTTTTATTTTTTCAATGTTTTAGGATTTCCCTCCGTAACATTTCAATGACTCATTATGAACAAAGTTGAATATTTTTTTTCAGATGACATCAAACATTTGTCATTCATAAACTATTATAAGATAACTTGCAATTTTTATGTGTAATAATAACATATTACATATTGTTTTAAGTAACACGTTAAGCAAGAAAAAAAATAAACTCAAGCTAAGGAGGTATACAAATCTGAATCCTGCAGGATACAACTGTCTAGGCCATAATTGTTGTAATGTTTATTTTCTGCAGCAGCACATACAGCATATTATAGGAAGAACATCAATTTAGAAATCAAAATATCCATCATCAAAATGAAAGGAGGATGTTGGCCATCTGAGAACCACAGGGTCTTTTTAAGGAAAGTACACCTCTCTGACGAACGGAACTGTGGGGGTGCAAAAGCATTCATGGCACCTTGTGACATCATATGCTCATTGCTGAATAATGATTGGCTGCTTACTATCTGTGCCAGCATTTAAATTCCTGCAGTATTAGTTAAGGTTTCAGAGTTGGGAGTGAAGCATAAAATCCACTTTTCATTGCTCCTGCAATTTCGCACTTTTATGTGAATTAAATAGCAAATCTTTCAAAATCTGCACACAAAGGATCAAAGTACATTATTTGTAACACGAGGAAAGGTAAGACTTTTTCTTATGATTTTGACATGTTTCATCTCTAGAGCATGTTGAAAATGGTACTTGGCTTTAAAATTTGGCATATTTAGTTTGCGTGTTCCCAGATTTGATAAAAGTATTCAGAAGGAAGTTAAAACACAAACTGCTATATCATTTTATAACATTGCCCAATACTATGCATGTATATCCTTGCTTGGCTGTCCATTTATAAAAAATATGCACAAATAAATTTAGTTCACGCATTCTAAAATGCATAGCTTTGCTTGTTGTCTGAATGGAAGACAATTCTAATATATTTTTGTACCAATTAATTTGGGTACATACAGCACTGGTTAAACATTTCATAAAAGTGTGACAGTGTCTTATGATTTTAAACAGGTCACCTCAGAGCTATGAAAGTAAATTGCGATTTAATAAGCAACATGGAATTTTCTTTCTGAGTACTTCAGTATCTTCTTAATAATGCTTTTGTACTTAAAACTCTCAGTTCTATCTCTAAGAATTAGATATAATGTAATACAGTAAGACTAGCTAAGCAGAAGGAACTTTTCATCTTACTGTGTGGTTCTCTGCTGCTGTATGAAGAAAATAAACAACAATGTTGTGACTTGCTTCTTCTGTGCATTGAGGTTTTTCTAAGCATTTTTCTTCTGAAGGCTGAAGGCTCCGTACTGGAAGGGTGAAGAACAGCTGGGTTTATGTGTCAGTGTAAAATGAGCTAATAATAAATAACAAAGCAGACAAAATCAGGAAAGCAGAAGTCTCTGAAGTTATGTAAAGCCTTTAGACACTGTAAGTATACAAACAGCTCCATACTTACTCTGAAAGAGTCCATGAAAACATATGGCAAGGCCAATGTGAGTTAGCCCTAATGTCATGTTATTGCACCACAAAATATTGCAACCAGAAAATCAGATTTTTTTTTGTCAGTCTTATTACTGTATCAAGTCAGAATTTCTGTTGGTCTCTGGTTTTTGGTTATGAGTGTTTGTGTGACCTTGTCATAAGTATATATAGAATTTGGGAGGGGCTTGCTGTTATGTAAGATGCAGAGATATGGTGATATGTGTAATTAGGCTTATGAGACTTGGAAGTAAATCTAGTTTGGGGTTTGCATTTCACAAGGGACATGCATAGTTGAAGGAATTGACCAATCAAGGAATAGTATGTCTTGAGGCATTTTATAAATGTTAATAAGCCGACCATTAAATGGGTATAATGGTGGGCACCACATGCATGTTAGCCCTGTTAAAAGCATGACTTTTTACAAGTTTAAAGTGTACATAGAAAAAATCCACAATCTTCTATAGAACAAATGCAGGATTTTTAAATTAAACAAAGCATAAAACGAATATGCAAATGTGGTATGCTCATTTTAAAACAAACGTGTAAAACTTGCAATAACTTCTGATAGTGTACAATAACAAGAAAAGAAATGCATGTGCACTTTATTCTCCTTTATGCTTCATTTTGATAAATTTTATTTGTAAAAACAGAAAGCTTCATGAGCCAGATACCCATATGCTGCTCTTATGTTACTTATTTGGTTGGAGAATTGTACTTTATGTGGTGGCACATAAGCATTTCAGTACTCTAAAAGTAAACTGACATGTAGAAAAACATGCAATTGGTTTGGTAACCTTTTGCACTGTAAGATGTGGGCCTATGACTGCTTCAAATGTTTTAAGTAGTTAAACAATATACTGTGGTGGTGGTGCTGTGGTAGTGTTGCCGCCTCACAGTAAGAAGTTGTCTGGTTCGATTCTCAGCTAGAGTGTCTTCTGTGTGGAGACATGTGTGAATGGGCATAACTTTGTTGAAGGTTGTGCATCAGAGCCAGCAACTAGGCATGTAAAAATCTACTGTCAATCATTAGCGGACTGTAGTTCTGCTGTGGCGACCCCTAACCGGAACAACATTCCTAGAAACATAAATGCTGAAGGCACAGAAGGACTGCAGTGTCACATGCCATCTGCTATTTGTTGAATAAGCTGTAGGCACTGTTATCTAACAGCCTATTACAACCCCCACAGTTTCTGTTAATGTTACATGCAACTGCTATTTAATCATTGGCTTGGACTCTTGTTACCTCTTCAAGAAGAATGCCCGCAGGATCAACCACCCTTTCTAGAAAATAATACATTCTGTTATCTCTCCTAAAACCATCTACATGTTTTTTTCAGAATTTGCTTATTTATTCTGTAACATCTCTCCCTCCCTTTCTTGCCCCCCATATATATTATTACATAGTACACATTTGAAAACAGTAGATTCCCCTGATGTATTTAAAATTATCTTTCATATTCCCTATCTGCCTTTTACTACTGAAAGGTAACTGCTTGTGTGACAGATTCCTACATATGTGACAAAATGCCCCTCAAAGCTGGTGCAACCTTGGATATGATTATGTTTAATAAAGGGGAGCAAGTGGGCAAAACAGTATGCATAGAGGTTATGGGCGATTTGGTTGCTAATGACTTTCTATTTCTATAATTTGTTCCTCCTAAAACCTGGACAGGTTAAGTTTTTTCAGTCTTTTTTATGTGTATTGTAATGCAGGTAACGCATGATTTTTGATTTTCTCTATCATTTATCTGTTATTATATTGATGACATAGCCAGACCTGCATAACAGAGGTCTTATGATGTTTGTAATGAATTAAACTACTTATTTTTCATTCTGATGTGCTTTCTCTTAAATATTATAGTACCTCACCAACCCTCCATGATACATTTTCACACTATTTACTTGTTTTTGTATTATCGTATATTAACTGTTTGCATCCTTGTTTCCTAATTAGCTGCTGCTGTTATTGTCATGCTAACCCCAACTTCATACTACATATTACATTCTTTGGTTTCTGCTTCCAAGATTGATTGCTTGCATCTTTTTAGCACTTAATTGAAGTTGACATATCTTTGAGCATGCCACCGTCTTCATTTGTTTTTATCCATTCCTCTCCTGCTTCTGCTCCTCTCCATCAGCTATATTGTGCAGCTTTATGTAAGGAATAAGAAGCAAAAACTTTCCTTCCAAGATTTCTGCAAAAGGTCAAGTAAATACAGTGGAAAAAATACAGTGTCTTAACTACAGTGATACACAACTGGCTACCATATTTTTGTCTTTATAAATTCCATTCATTATAATTCTATGTGTCCTATTGCCTAGTCAAAGTTTTACCCATGCTACAACCACAGGATGTCTACCAAGTTAATCTGATTTACTAATTTTCAATTCTATAGTGTCAGTTGCTTTGCTAAAGTCTGGAAAGGCCATATTGGCAATCCTTTTAGATATAATAGCCTACCTAACCAGTATGGCATTGCTGTTTTGAAGCCATGTTGTCTTATATTATATGCCCTAGAGGCTTCAGAATTTCTTACTTTTGGTAACATTGCCAACATTTGTCTACCACATAAGAAGTGGTTCTGGCCCAGAAATTGTAGTTATTGGCCATTTGGGCAGTTTTTCCATCTCTCTCAACTTTCTGATTTGAAAGCCAGCATTTGCACTTGTTTCTGTCCTGCAACTCGTCTAGTGCATGCACAGATTCATAGTTTTAGCACTTAAATTTGCTTATTCATGCTCGGCACTTGTTCAGAACTTGTAAGTACTAAATAAGCTACTAATTACTATAGCACTCAATCTTCCTCATTACCTAGAGGAAAACAGTTTTTGTACTTACTTTTCTCACTTGCTTAGAGAAAAACAACTCTTGTACTCACTTTCCTCACTTATCTAGAGGAAAATAGTTTTTTATTCAGGCATGTCCAAGGGTCAGCTCCCAGTGTTCTCTCCTGTCTATCTGATGAATCTGAGCATCTTGAGGCAATGTAGAAATTGCCTCATGTACACAGACAACCCTCTCCTCCTACCACCCAACACTACATCCTGTGACAGATGCACTTATCTAGCCAAACTGGAGATAAAGCTCTCTCCAACCAAGACTGAACTTGACATTCATGAGGAGAAGGTAAACATTTGCACCACACCACAGTCATCACATAGTCTCACTAAATCTACACCACCAAAATCCACACATAGTAACACAAAAACATTTGCGGATGCTCTCAATAATAATCTGTCTATGCAACAGAGACCTCCAAAGCAGAAATGCAAGCAACCTCCATCCCCCAACACAACCCAAATGACACATAGACCAAAGACTCAGTGTGCCACTCAACCACAGCCAATAAGGCAAAACAACGTACCCAACACACTAGTCATAGGTGACTCTATAGTCAGGCACATGATGTCCCACTCACCAGGCTAAATAAGGAGAAGGTTACTGTCAGCAGCCTGTCGGGTGCCAGGATCTGCCACATAACCCACGCACTCAGGTCACTCCACAACAAGTGCAAATATGATTCTGTCATTGTCCATGTTGGTGTGAATGACCTGAGATGTACCTCCCTAGACTACATGAAAAGACACATGGAAGAGCTCTCCGATCTTGTAGTCTGGGCAGGTATGATACTTGACAAGAGTAGGATTCTGCCATTGCCCAGAATGATACCGCAGTACAAGGACAAAATGATTGACTTCAACAATTGGCTAAGCTTCTGGTGTCATTCTAAGGGGATCCAGTATCTGTCTGCTTGGGATGACATGGTCGACAGACCACGATGCTTTGCCACAGATGGCCTGCACCTGTCACCCCTGGGATTCCTTTTTTTTTTTTTTTTAGGCAAGATTCAAATAACAAATTCACCGCCGTAACAGGAACAGGCAAGCAAAAGCTGAGGGTGATGCTACTCAGTGCTAGAAGTCTAAATCTCAAAATGCACTCACTTGAGGCACTCCTTAAAATGGAGAACATCGATATCTGTGCAGTGACTGAGACCTGGTTTAAGGCTTCAGAGAGCACCTCTGCACAACCATAGGTTCATAGGTAGGTACTAGGCTATCGGCCCTAGGGCCCATACAAGCCTAGCCAAAAAATGTACCATGGCTTTCGCCACCCAAGAAAATTATTTTCCTGTGCCCCTGTCGAGCAGAGCCACAGAAGTGATCCCCAGGGTGAATTTCCCATTTCCCATCCAATCATCAAGATTTTTCTTGAAGAGTGCTAATAAGGAGCTCTGTTTGACATAGATAGGTAGTCTGTTCCAGTGTATGGGAAGTCTCTGGGACAGGAATCTATCCCTCCAGCATGTTCTGTTTATTGTGGTGACAAGGTTTAGGTCTCTAGAGCGTGTAGCTCAGAGGGATTGGGATTTCTTTAAGTGGAGCATGTCCAACAGCTCTGGGTTTGACATAGCTTTGTATGTTAGGCAGAGATTGTCCCTGAGTAGGCGATATGCGATGGAGTAAAGCTGTAGTTTTTTGAGACGGTCTGCATAGGGCATCTGTTTGAGGCCAGTAATCCTCTTTGTGAGGTATTTCTGTGGTCTTTCCAGTTGTTGTAGATGTCTTGTGAGGTACATACCAAAAGGGGTGTTGTACTCTATAATGGGTCTAATGAGTGATGAGTAGAGGGGAACAATGACCTCTTTTTTTCTGGATGAGAATCCTTTTGTGATGAGATAAGCCACGTAGAAGGATTTCCTGACCACTGTGGTGATGTGATTATCAAAGGAGAGACTACTGTCCACCTGTGTCCCAAGGTCTCTTATCACATTTTCAGCATTAAGTAGACTACCAGCTATGTGGTAGTTCATGGGTACAGAGTTTTTACCAAAGGGGATGACAGTACACTTTTTGGCATTGAGCTTCAGGCCATGGCTTTGACACCAGGTATCTGTCTCAGTAAGGCCCTTTTATAGTTTGTCCACATCGTTAGGAGTTTCGATTATGGCTTCTAGTTTGCAGTCATCTGCAGACTTTGTTAGCCAAAGACCTTCTGTGTTGGCCTGCACTTTAGAGAAGTAGATACCAAACAGGAGAGGACCCAGGACTGAACCCTGTGGTACTCCACTTGTCACTGGTCTGATGTCAGATTTGGAATCTGCTACTTTCACAGTGTGGGTTCTCCGTGAGCCAATTGGCAACCCATCTTTTGACATAGGGATTTATACCTAGTTTTGTGAGCTTATCTATAATTCCAGAGTGGGGGATGGTGTCGAAAGCCTTGGCGAGATCTAGATAACCTGTGTGAACCATTTTACCCTCATCTATGGCTTTGGTGACTGCTTCAAAGAAGTCAATCAGGTTTAGGAGACATGATCTGCCTTTTACAAATCCAAACTGGGTAGGGTCCAGAGTTTGGAGATTACTAATGTCTTTGTTTATGAGTTCCATGATGATACGTTCCATGGCCTTGCAGACATCAGGCTAATGGGGTGGTAGTTCCCGGGGTCCGTCGTGGCTCCCCCTTTGTGGAGTGGGATAACCGTTGCGGTGCACCATTCAGTGGGTACAAAGCCTGAGGTGAGGCTATGACTGAACATGGTACTTAGGTAGGGAGCCAGTTCATTCTGTAGTTCATGTAGAATACAGCCTGGGATATTGCCGGGTCCCATGGATGCTGTGTTCCTGGCTTTGGAGAGTGTGTTTTTTACCTGTGCAGCTGTGATTATGGGAACTTTGCATTCTTCCGGTATAGAGATGGGCCCTGTCGGGGATGAGAGGGGGGTAAAGTTAGCACTGAACCTATCTGCTAGGATGTTGGCAATATCAGTTGGTTCTGTATATTTAGTGCCATTGTGCTGTAACTGAGAGCAGATCTGAGTGTTCCCATTTAGATTCTTGACATAGCTATAGAATGCTTTGTGGATGTCTTTAGAGTCAGTGGCAATTTTGTTTTCGTAACTAGCTTTGAAGGATTTTATGAGGGATCTCAGCTTCTTACTGAGGTTGACCAGGGAGTTCCTCCAGTCATGGGATTTTACTCTTTTTTGTAACAGTTTCTTTCTTCTGTTGTAGAGTTTGTTTATGGCAGAGGACCACCAGATTGGCTTCCTTGTTTTGGAGGATAACATGTTGGTTCTATTAGGGATAGCATGATCCATGCACTTGTGTAAGTGCTTATAAAGTGCATTTGTGTAGGATTCAGCAGTTGTAACTATAATGTCCACCACAGGGTTCTGTCCTGGGACCTCTCCTGTTAGGTATATACTTCTCTGAAGTACAGGCTAACACAGACATCCTCTGGCTAATGAAGTTTGCAGATGACTGCAAACTAGGAGCCATAGTCAAGTCCCCAAATGATGTGGACATCCTACAGAAGGGCCTCGCTGAGACAGATGCCTGGTGTCAGAGCCATGGCCTCAAGCTCAATGTCAAAAAGTGCAGTGTCATTCCCTTTGGTAAAAACTCTGCAACCATGAACTACCACATAGGCAGCAATCTACTTAACACCAAATTTGTGATAAGAGACCTTGGGACCCAGGTGGACAGTAGTCTCTCCTTTGATAGTCACATGGCCACAGTAGTCAGGAAGTCCTTCTACGTGGCACACCTCATCATAAAAGGGTACTCATCCAGCAAAAAAGAGGTCATTGTTCCCCTCTACTTGACACTCATTAGACCCATTATAGAGTACAATGCACCTTTTGGAATGTACCTCACAAGACATCTGCAGCAGCTGGAAAGGCCACAGAAGTACCTCACAAAGAGGATTACAGGCCCTTCACTGACCACCTCAAAAAACTCCAGCTTTACTCCTTAGCATATCACCTACTCCGAGGTGATCTCTGCCTAACATATACAGCTATGTCAAACCCAGAGCTGTTGGACATGCTACACCTAAAGAAATCCCAATACCTCCGACCTACATGCTCTAGGGACCTAAACCTTGTCACCACAATAAACAGGACATGCTGGAGGGATAGATTCCTGTCCCAGAGACTTCCCATACCCTGGAACAGGCTACCCATCTATGTCAAGCAAAGTTCTTCATTAGCACTCTTCAAGAAAAATCTTGATGAGTGGATGGGAAATAGGAAATACACCCTGGGGATCACTTCTGTGTCTCTGCTCGACAGTGGCACAGGAAATTAACTTTCTTGGGTGGCATTAGCCAGGGAATCTTTTTGGCTAGGCTTACGTAGGCCCTTGGGCTGATAGCCTAGTACCTACCTATGAACCTATGAACATCAGAGGTTAAGCTCACAGTAAGTAGCCCTAATTCTCTGTCTTATTCCCAGTTTTGTGAATGTAAATCACATTTGCCCTTTTACAGTCATCAAGAGCTTTACCTTCTCCTCATGTTATTAAAGAAAATTAGCTAGAGGTATTGTCTATTTTCCCTTTCATTTCTCTAAGAATACTAGAGTACCTCCCATCAGACCACTATAACTTGTACCCCTTAATTTTTTTTCAGGCCTCTTCCCTTAAGAAAAGATTGAAATCTCCCCTTTTCATTTAAATGTGCACTTCTACTGCCTTGTTTTGGTAAACCTTATGAATATAAAGCAATATAAAGCAAAGTATTTTTAGCAGCACTGCAATTTTCACCCTCATTTTCTACTCAACTTCACCTACTTTTCAGTTTTACTATACCTTTGCATCCCTTTTGTCATTCATCTGTCTTTAATAGATTTTATTTTCATTCTTGATGGAAATAACTGTCTTGCTCTCTTTTACTGTCACTTTATCTTTCTTTCTTTTCTCAGTCATCTATCTTTGAAACACTTTATTTTCATTCTTGCTTCAAATTACTGCCTTGTCCTCTGTTTGGACCTTTGATTTTCTGACTTCCCTACCTGTTGTTTCCTTGTTTAATTGATACTGATGCAAAGGAATAATGCTTGGAGTTCTCATTGTTTTATTCCATAATAGTGCAGTACTGAATGAAGCTCTGTCTCCACAAAAGCAAGCCCATCATTTATTTTTTTCCACTTACAGAGGTCACAGCTTTGTTCTGGTACTTTTGCTGATGTAGAGATGATCAAGGGCAGATGTTTTCATTGATCTGGGATCATAAGGGGAATTTGTAAATTACTTCTAAATGTGCTTCTGTTTATTGTCACATTTACATCTTTACTTAGTTGACATGTTCACTTCTGTTAGCAATATAACTTGAATAAAATGATTATTCTTGGGAAAAAGACAAAGAGGTGTTTATTACTATAAGTTGTTACAATATTTTAATGTATAGACCAGTACTCATAACATGATAGATGCAAATAAGATTTATGCTGTTTTACTTTTTTTAGAAGTAATATCTGCTGAAATATGTACTAGACTGATAAACTACTTGTAGTTAATATAAACACATTCGAGTATCGCTGTCATAGCATGTTAGTTAAACACACTTCTGTAATAGAATGCATGATGGGTGGGACTGAACCAACGATCTGTGTTCATATAAATTTAAATGTATTGCCATTGGATCCACTATGATTAAACATATGACAGCATACACAAAAATGACAGCCTTAATGTGGGATGATACTTCTTTGGAAAGGTAAAAAAAGAGGCATAAAGTTCACCTACCCCCTCTTTCCTGAACCCCCATTAGAGCACAGAATGTGTGACAATGCCAGTTCCAGTGCACTGAAACACCAACTACACAAATCCAGCCATCTTCCTGTACTAACAGTCAAAGATTTGTTATGTGACACAGTGTGCATATCCTGATGCATGGATATAGGAGATGAATGAAGACATTTCACTGATGCATAACAGAAATACATAAAACATGTTTTTAGGAGTTTGCATAAAATGTTCTTTTACATTAAGTAAAGATAGACTTCACTATTGGAAATTCTGTGAGGCATACCACTAAAAAGAAGGCATGCTGTTGGACATTTAATGCTCCTTAAGGCTCATCTGCTGGCACATCAAATAGTGTGAACTTATGGGGTAAAAGACATGTTATACAAGCTACAGTGACACTGCACCTTTGTTGTGTCACAGAAATGACCACAACTAATCAGAAATTTGTGGATGGCACAGTGGTGCAGCGGTTGCATTGTTGTCTCACAGCAAGAGGTTCTCTGTTTCGATTCCCAGCTGGGGTGACTTCTGTGCAGAGTCTGAATATTCTCCCTGCATTTGTGTGGGTTTCTTCCAGGTGCTCTGGTTTCCTCCCACATTATAAAGACATGTGTCTGGAGCATTTCTCCCCAGGCCTCTTCTGAAAATTGGCTTTGTTCCAAGTTGAACTTTCCCAGTAAACAAATGTAAAATAAAAAAACTTTAAGCAGTACTGCTTATTTTTTATATATAACCAACAAAAGTCTCATTTCAATAGTATTAACATAATAAAAAGGCAAGCATGACACAAATGATATACAGATCATTACCTGTAAGTGCACTGAGCATCACCTGCTTATGTTTTGGCTAGATAGCGTCAGAAGCAAGGCATGCATGGACTCACACAAGACGTGCCCTAATAATGTATAATTTCTAGGGGATGATCTCTGTTACATGGAAGTCTGTGACATTTTTAGTAAATGTTCTTAGCAAGTTTCCCTAGCTTCATGACTGAACCTACTCTGTCAATACCATAGTGTTGCTTAATATTAGCTTAATACAATTATGGAATATTTCATCAGTATGAGGGCTAAACATCTAAAGATAAGGTAACTTTATGATGATGTCTCCCCCTCATCTACTGTATCATAGTGCTATATCTATAATTTTGCAGGTGCTATGTATATGAGTTTGTCCTCACACTAATCACCATGCAAACATACAAAGTTCAACTCATACAACACGAGAATGGATTAAATGTAATTTATAAATAGCAGCTGCAATGAGTAATACAGCAGCATTTTTGAGATAAAGAATAGACTTGAACCTTCCAAAGTAAGTTTGAGGAAAATCTGACAAGAATGTTATGATGCAGTTAAGCAATAGGAAGAAGAGAAGGAAGAAATGTCAGGCTGTTAACTATAATTTTTTTTTTTTTTGTATTTCTACTCTGTACCCTAACAAGCTTGTAGCCTTGTTATTTACTACTGCCTTAGCTGCTGCCTTGGTTATTGTTGTGATGTCCCCACGCTGGGCCAGTAATCAAGGAGCCTAAATCCTCACCACTGATACTAGAGAGGGGCATGCACCTGGAATACAAATGGACACACTCAGTATTTCCAGATGCAGATGTCTCTGCATCAAGCCCAATTTCCTTTTAGAGCACACAGGGAACACACTCATTCTGGGGTCTGGATCTTTCTGTCTGTCTCCTTCCAGGTCCCTAATAAGAGTCCCCATTGGTACAGCTATAGGGTTAGGTCCTCAGCCGAGTGTTCAAGCCAAGACCTCCAGCACCCTTTCTGTAAGCCCAGTGCTTTGTGTCCCTGCTCCAAGTAGCTGACACATACACACTGTGAGATTTGATTTGTCATATACACACACACACACACACACACACACACACACACACACACACACACACACACACACCGCACACTCGCACACACACACACACACACACACACACACACACACACACACACACACACACACACACACACACACACACACAAACACACACACACACACATACACACCTGGGAGAGGTTGGCACAGATTTACTTGCTTTGTCCCCTACTGTCCAGAGTATAAGGTAGTTATCACTGTCACCAGACACTCCACAATCAGCTACTCTAAGGCCCTTAACAAAGGGTGTCCCTTTATATTGTGTAATATTGGTACTAATACAACTGGTAGTAGTCGACCAAGACAGCTAGACCTTCTGGTGTGGCTCACACAGTGTCACCAAATAAACATAAGCACTCTCAAATGTTAAATATTTTCTACAAGGACCAGCCACAATAACATTTTTAAACATATTTAATCATAAATAATAGAAGAGCCTGAAAATAGTGAATATATATTTACAGTAAACCACAGAGTTCAAATCACAGGAGATCTTGAAAATAATATTGATGGACAGACTCATACAAATAGAGAAAAGCAATCTCTAAATTAAGCTTCACTGTATCCCTGATTGAATCTAGGAGAATTACTATTCCCTAATAACTTACTTGATAGAGCAAGGCACAATGAAATACCTGAAGAGTCTTTCTAGTCAGGTTCCCCAAAACAGAGTACACAATACTCAGAGATTACTCCCTGTAAAATATAATATCCAAGATGGTTTGCAGAATGACCTCATCTGGTCACCTGACTCTAGGTTCTCACAATATTCCCTTTGAAGCTGAGACAGGAATGTAGCATAGACAGCTACAATACACATACACATCTTAACTGTTTATGGCAGTGCCTGGGGCTTCCCCTCTTTTTACTGAGCTAATGAATAAAGGTTTGTTCTACACCCACTGTCTCCGGTCCTATTCAGCACTGTGGGGTAATGTTTTAATGGTTCAACAGCTCATTTACATTTACCTTATTTTTCTTAAAGTAAGCCAGCTGGTTAACCTTTGTTGTCCCAGTCCCTTCTGTTAAAATATATACATTCCAGCAGGGTGCACTGTTGATACATTTTAAGACAAGCAAACCTCACAAATACATTTTCAGCACAAGCATCTTTACAAATCAGTTTGATATACAAATAACATATAATGATTTACAAAATTCCAGCTAGCTGTGCTGGCACAAGTCATACAACCACTGCCCTACTTCTCCTGGCATTGCTAACAGTACTGTCACAATTGTTACCTCATCTGTTTAAGATACCTGCACCTACTGACTATTGACTAAGCTTTTAACTGTTTATCAGTACCCTTATCTTTAAGAAATAGACCCACCTGAATGAAATGTATGTCCAAAAGACCTGTATCCCTTTCAGTGCCAGCCTCATAGTACTTGGTATTCCTAGATAATATAGAAAGTGCTCAATGCTCATAGACAATGAATTACTGCTTGACACGTATGATACAACCTCTGAGAGGGGTAAGTACCTCAAAAACATGGAGGCCACCCTCTCAGAAAAACAAAAGATGGTCTGTGAGCAACACATACTACCACCTACATATCTACAGAAACATACCACACCAACATATGCTGAGGTTGTCAAAAAGTCACTTCTAATGCCTCCTAGAACGAGGAACATAAATCCTCACTAGAGAGCTAATGAGATTATACTACTACCCTCATATATAGTAAAGAGTCATCAGGCTGCAAACTGTCTACTGCCATTAAAAAACATGAGTTCAAATAGAAAAGTACTAATAAATGGTAACCATTGTCAGGCACACTGTCTTTATTCTTATGAGGCTGGACACGGACAAGTGACAGTTGTCTTTCCAGCAACAAGATTGGCAATTTTAAAATAGGATTTGTTATGTTACAGAGACTCTTAAGTCCCTCACTCCTAGAAAAAATAAATATAACCTTGTGGTAGCCCATACTTGATGTGAATGGCTTGAGGTACTCAACTATGAGAGATATATACAGAAAAAACATGCTGGATTTCACTATGCATATCTTCAATGCAGTAAAGACTCTAGTCCTGAGTGGAATCCTCCCTTCCCCAAGAATGATGACTAAATACTCAGAAAAGATAATTGGCTTTAACAACTGGTAAGCATCTGGTATCATTATAAGGGTGCCCTGAATGTGTCAGCTTGGGATAAGATGGTAGCAAATTGACTTGCCTCGAGAAGGGTTTCAAGCACCTCTCTTTCTAGGGCTTCTTTTTACTGGACAAAGACATTGATGTCTCCCATAATGCTTTTTTAGGAAGAAGCTAGTTATTAGTCATTCTGACATAGAAGATAAAGATAAAATTGCAGAAAATTCCATATCAAACTATATCAAGCTTGCTCTTCCCAATGTCCGAAATTTTAATAACAAATTGCCTGATTTTGAATTCCTCATGCCACCTGACCATATCTGTATCTTTGATGATATTGAGACTTGAAAAACACACACAAGTGTTATCAGGCAAGGTGCTTCTTAAGAAAAAAAGCCAATATCCTGTAGTAGACAAAAGAAGCACTCCACGGCTGGCACAACACAAATAATTTATTAAACAGACAACTGGTTAGCGCTTTCACGTTCAGTTACAACGTTTCTTCAGACCTCAAAAAATACAATCCCATCATGCCTTTATATACTTTTTAAAAACTCATTAATCAATTAATAGTAATGGTAATCAATTATAGTCAATTATAAAGTGCAAATATTGTTCAGGCTCAAATTTATTATATCTCTTTATACACTATTTGCACTTTATAATTGACTATAATTGATTACCATTACTATTAATTGATTAATGAGTTTTTAAAAAGTATATAAAGGCATGATGGGATTGTATTTTTTGAGGTCTGAAGAAACGTTGTAACTGAACGTGAAAGCGCTAACCAGTTGTCTGTTTAACAAATTATTCGTGTTGTGCCAGCCGTGGAGTGCTTCTTTTGTCTACTACAGGATATTGAGACTTGGTTTAATTGCAAAGATAGAATGCCCTTAGTACTCACCATGCATTCAGACATGAGGGAAATCTTCAGGATGCTTACATATCTCTCAGAAACCATATCGCCTCTAGGCAGATTCCCTGAGACCCTCTAACAGAACTAACTGAACTTCAACCTACTTTAAAACAAATTATCTATTTATTGATGGTTATAGGATGACTCCTGCATACCTAGATAACCATGACAAATTCCTGAATGTGCTTTCTGAATGTAAAATGGCTGATGATAAACTACTACCTTCTCCTTAAAATCTCAGACACTCCCATGAGCAAATCTGAATTTAGGAACTTCAGAAGAACAAACCTACTGACATATTGACAAGTTATCAAATTGTACTTGTAATATCACAAGCCTCCCCCTGCAGTTTCAGCTACTGCTGCTTATGAAACAGTTCTAGTCTGATCTGGAAAGCTGCTTAGACCTGTCAGACCCTCACCTTATCCAGATATATTGAGAAACTTGTAAACTAACTACGCTGGTGATCTACAACTATAGATAAGCTTTATAACAAAATGAAAATGATCTAAAGTTCTATAATAAATTAAAATCTGTTAACATTAAAGAGTCTGTTCAGAAGGATCAGCAAAGAACTAGAAGCTGCCATCAGGAAAACAAAGATAAACATGAACTACAGTTAGACTCAGAAGCTGAGGACAGTTATAAACCCTTCTTTAATTACATCATAAAATTAAGAAACAGTAGCCAGCAGTGTTCTAAACTATTCAAAGATGGCATCACCTACTAAGACCCAAAGGACATATCAAACATCCTTGCAGATAAGTTTTTACTTATCTAGGAAGCAGTCAAGAAAATTCCACAAATCCCAGAATCCCTGGCACCACAGCAGTCTTAAACGAGCCTGTGCTGACTGTGCTCTAAAAAGCTCAAAATATTACAGCAATGGGACCAGGCAACATATATAGATGCACAATAAATACTGCTAATTGCCCTCATAAAACCGGTCCTAAGTTTACCTTAATCTTAAGCTCTCAGTAAGTCCCTAAAGTATGGATAACTGCTGTCATGATGCCTCTTTATAAGGGAAGTGGGGATCCACAGACCCCAGGAACCACAGAACTGCCAGTCTTATTAAACAAATTTGCAGGGCCATGGAGAGCATTATATCTGACTTTATAATCTGTTATATAAAAAATATCATATGCCCTGACTCAACAGTTTGGTTTTGTCAATGCTTTTGTCAAACAGTGATTGTGTCTACTCAGCTTAGTAAACTTAAAGGATCACAGATGCTGTGGATAGTTGTCATTCAATCCATTATTCATCTATGTTGTTCTGGCAAAGATATTTGACACCTTCCCTCTTTTTGGTATAGTAAATAAGCTAAGAGACTTAAATGTAGACTTGCATATGGTAAACTGGATAGCAAGCTGGCTAAATGACAGAACACATAAAGTTAACAAATTCTGCCTCAGAAAAAAAGAAAGACAGTAAATTTCAGTGCACCTCAGGGATTGATGCTGGGACCCCTCATATTTGGTTTACACTTCTCTGACCTCTAAACAGTAAATCCAGATCTGTGACCAGTGAAAGTTGCTGATGACCGTAAGTTGGGTGCCATTGTCCAAAAACCACGTGTTGCATTTGGAAAAAAATCTCTCATTTTCAACTTGTACCGGATGCCAAACTGACACAGTAATCAGGGATCTTGACACCTGGGTCAACAAATCTTTCTATTGACCTTCATGTAGCATTAGTAGTTAGGAAATCCTTCTGTTTAGCCCAACATACTGTATTCTACTCTAATTAGCCAATTATAGAGTTCAGTGTCCCCACTAATGTGTACCTGTCTAGACAATAAGGCCCCCATTGACGTGCACCTGTCCAGACACCAGTAGCCTATTGATGTGTGCTTGTCCAGATACCAATGCCCAATTGATGTGTACCTGTCCAGACATCAATGCCTCTATAGATGTGTACCTGTTGAGACACCAGTGCCCCCATTGATGTGTACCTGTCCAGAAACATTGCACAGCTACAAATGCTCCAGTGTTTCTTACCCAAGAGATTACTAGTCTAAATAATATGCATTAACAAATAAGGCTTAATGCACTTTCTTTTGGACTCTAATAATATGGAGAAATCTATGTCTTGCATTCCATCCCATCAAGGGCCAAGCTCTCCACTAAACTAGATTTAAGGATTTAAATCTCCATCAAAATATAAACAAAGCATTCTGTAGGAACACATTTATGACCCAGTGTTTACCTTATCTCTTCAAAAAAACTGCCTTTATGCATTAAATGGAGTGACACCTTTGCATCTTCCAAGACTAACATTGATGATGGGAGAGGCATCAGCAAATTCCTCCTGGACCTGCTCTCCTTTGCCCTCAAAGTGGGAGGTACATCATGAGGGTAGATAAAATTGTGTTGTAAATGGCCTCATGACTTACTGGACTTATAAATCATATGATCCAATTATCCAATGAACTAATACATTGTCCAACAAATTAAGATTTGCAAGATATGTGAAAGGAAAGTTCATGCAGCTCTGTCTGTAATGTTTTTCCCATGAGGCACAACATAGAACTCTACTCACATGATAGAAACAATGTTGCATTTGTTTTCTAAAATCACTGATGCAGCATTCTTTCCTATACTATCAAGCCTTCTGCCTTATATCATATAATGTATGCCCCTGTTCCTTCATATATTGCTTGAAATCAAAGCTTTTGACGCAGGATTGTCTGCACAAATGTGTGAGTAATAAAGTGTGCGCGCGTGTGTGCGTGTGTGTCTGTAACACATTGTTACTTGAGGGTGAGGTATAATTTTTGATCTGTTCTGACTTGTTGTAAGTAATTTCCTATCAGGAGTGTTCTCATTCTTCACAATCAGAGGCATCGTTAGGCTGGGGGAGAAGGAGACAGCAGCCTGGGCACCAGGTCATAGGGGGCATGACTGGCATATGATAAATGTCAGTAGTGCAGCACAGGGGCATTTATTTCCTTAATGCTGGTATAGAAACAAATGCCAATACTGTGCAATCAAGACTGAAGCTGTTCAGTACTCTGTGTGTAGTACAAGCTGTAGCAAGGAGTTAGCCACAGTTTTTAAATTTAATATTTTTTTAGTTCTGAAGTAGGACTTAGAGTTGATGGGCACAGAAATAAACCTGGCTTGCTCTGTAGCTAAGAAGCACCAAATGTCTAAGAAAGAGGAGTCCTGAATTGGGGATTGGACCTTTTTTGTGCTTCTCAACTTAGAACTGAGGGGTGCCAGATTGGGGAATGGCACTGGGCACTAGATGAGCCCAATATTACTCTGTCCATAATCATTCTTATCTTTTGTACCATTAGAACAGAAAGCTGACCATTAACCTCAGAGCATAACACTCTCTTGGACTCTTCTCACTAGTTCCGATGTAGCTATGCAGAAATATTACCAAAAGGATAAAATCAGTAAAGAACAATGCAACATAATTATTTCTTTTCCTAATCCATATAAGTTCTGCAATTGTATCCAGAGTTAAAAATGTAAACACTTTACTTACTGATACTAGAATACATTTAATACACTTTTCTCATCCTCTTAATGAGGCATCTTAGGAGTTTATATATTATATGCATGATTGCACTCTGTTTTATGTACATCTTAGCTTGCCTGTTGTATATATATATATATATATATATATATATATATATATATATATATACACACACACACACACACACACACACACACACACACATATGCACATATATATATATATATATATATATATATATATATATATATATATATATATATATATATATATATATATTTTTTTTTTTTTAAGCACTCTGACTTGATCTTTTAATGTTACCCAGCATTCAGTCTGACAATGTTCTGATTTTTCTATGTACAAAAATATTGTTGAATGAAAGATTGTAATGTATTTTGTGCTCTTTGAGATCTGGTCATGGTTGAAAAGGGTCAACAGACCAGCTCACTTATCTGATGAAAAAATAGTAAATAAATCAATGCATAACATAACTTATAATACATAAAACTTTTTCAATGCTCAAGGAAGTATTGAGGTAAATATTCAGGACTCTATCTTTATAATTTTTGATCCAATACTCAGTCAAGCCTCTTTTAACAAGTAATGGCATCATGGATGAAAGTGAGGCACACTTTTGTTATTCTTTCTGCCTTGGTTGTTGTTTATGCGCTGGGCTAATTCCTTTTCGCAGTACAATAATGGCATTTAAGTGACACAACAGAACATCATTCTGGGTGTGGTTCGTCATCGCCCATTACATTATCGTTGAACTTACAGACAATCGCAGTATTATACTCATGTGTAGTCTGTCTGTCTGTTCTGTGTCACCTGACAATATTTTATTTATTATGTTTTGCTTATTGGAATAAGTCACAATAAAGCACAGCTCACACACACAAATATTTCACTGGTCACCTCTAGTGGAGCAAACCCCAGTGCTGCTTATCCAAATCTGGTAGGACTCAAGGGCCCCTGCCCAGGACTAACTAAAGAAAACCAAAACAGAATAAGCCATGAGTGTCATAAACATAATCAGGTATCAGCCATAAGTGTTATAAACATAATCAGGTGTCTGAGATAAAAGTATGAAGTTCAAAAAGCAGCCAATACAACCAGCCAATAAAAAACTGCAGTAGGTTCTAAGTAGACACCAAATGATCAGCCATTAAAAGGTTTCCTTGATTCATGTTTATTAGGATGAGCTCTTTCATCCATTAACAAACTTTATCAGATCAGTAACTGATGAAGCTAATATATATATATATATATATATATATATATATATATATATATATATATATATATATATATACTGTATACCATTATAATGGAGACCAACTATAATGAATAGTTATAATATAATAATTTAATTATAATCTTGAAAAGGTATGCATCAGCCGTGCAGCAAAGACTACATTTAAAGAATTTGGAACTAGTGGTTTGGTGACAGCGTCCCTGTTGTTTTTCGTTTATCTTCGAGTAGAAGAGGCTCCACTGATCTAAAGCAGGACAATAATGACACCTACCTTGGTGGAGGGATACAGGATAGGACATAGCAAAGCAGGTGCTGGTATGACTCATATGAGTACTCTAAAAGAACATGGAGAAAACTAGATTGACTGTCACCAGCATGGATTCTCAAAGAGGACTAACTTCTTGAAGATAAACCTCAGTGTGATAGCTTTTACAGAAATCTCTGTAGCTTTTGTGTTCCTGGTTCTAAGTAATCTCTTACAGGGTACCATATTAAAGGCTGGTACAAATGTTGGAGGTAGAGAAAGTGGACCTAGAATTAACAAAGTGGACACAAAATGTTTGATATGTAATGAAAAGGCAGCAGATTTCAACAGAGGTTCAGTCAAGGGTGTTGGAGATGATGGAGTGCTCAGAATACAGGTCCTATTTAGCATATATCAGTGTTTGATATGACACTGACAAAGAGAGCAAAATCAACAGATAATACATAAATAATGGCAATAGTCTCAGATGTTAAATAATGCCTTAGAAGGACACAGTGAGTGTTTCAGAATGGCCCCAAAAATAGAAACAGTAGGTTGATGAAAATAAAAAAAAAGTCAAATGGTGCATACATGATTGGAAAAGCTAAAGGATGAAGTGTGATATAGGGGAGCTACTGCTGGACAATGCATGACAAAAAGGGAACTTGGGAATCCTTATTTGTCAAAAGAAGTAACTGTACAGAACTAAATGTTAAGACAGCAGGGAAGGCCATCATGATGTTGAGTGTCGTATGCAAAAGGACTCCAGGCAAGCACATGTCTCAAATGTTAATGTGTACAGCAATTGCGAGGCCACATTCAGAATCCTGCTTTAATTTCTGTTGGCCTTCAGGGACAGAAATAGGTCATGATAGAGAAGTTGATCTAGAAAGTGGCAACCTGAAAGACTAAGTTAAAGGCCTACTTGACACAAGTCGACATACTGCAAAAAGTGTTGTATTTCACTTGAGAAAAGGGAAAGAAAAGGCTTGATTCAGGTTAGTCATATGGTAAAGAGAGTGTCAAAGGGAATTGAAATGGAAAAAGGTTGTAATGGGAGGCCATATATCTAACAAATTTAAAGCATACCAAGTTTAGAAGAGATATGAGGAAGCATTTCTACAAGGAAAGTGTGCCTTACTGAGGAAGTGGTAGTCCAGAAAATCACTCTGAAATTCAGAGATGGTACTGGAGGAGGAAAACAGGAAAGAGTGGACACATATGGGTTAGCTACAACAGACAGACAGACCTACAAGTTCATATATGCTCGCTGGTGACTGTTTAGTATGTTTTATGTTTATATTTTACTAAAAGAGGGACACAAAACTGCATTGAAGAAAAAAATGCGAAAAGGTCTGTCCCAACAGTTTCTTACTGTGCCTTTAAATATCTGAAGCTTTCATCTCTTAGTGCTGAGACTGGACTGCAGCTTGGTGGAGACCCTAAAATTGGATGAAACTGCATAGAAAGTACTGTAGAGATGACCGTTACAGAATAATCTAAATAGGAATCTAAATAGGAAGCTGCTCTCTCATTTGCTGTTTTTACTACCCCTTTCTTGGTACCTGAACTGTGCCTACAAATCTAGCTTAAAACTTTGGATATGTTATTGAGCTGCTTCTCTGTCTTACCACAAATTTCTGTGTTTAAGCCAAGGCACACATTTCCTTTCTCTGTCATATTTAGACTAGAACTGCACACTTCATTGCTTCCACAGGAGTAGCAATCCATTAATACAACCCATTGAGCACAGCTTTCTGTATAGTGAGAAACTTCACACTGGAAAGAAATTGCTGTTAACACTGTTTTATGTATAACAGTGTAATTGCGGCTCATATGATGCTAGAAGATCAGAAGTTTATGTGTTCTAATCTCACAGCAAGCACTTGAAGTTAGTTCCAGTACCGTTGTTAACACAGAGCAGGTAACATAACACTGAAGTGCTGTCCTTAGCCTGAGACAAGAGATAAGATCCAATGTGTCTCTAATGATAGTAATTCAGATGAATACTAAAAATTCTCAGAGACTTCTATATAAAAATAAAGATACTTCCTAGCTTCCTAGCCAAGTTTACAGTCTGTCAGATTTTAGTAATGTGTGTCAAAAGGAGCAGATGTGGAGACAAAGAGAGAGACTGCATAACTTATGTGCAAGGTAAACCTGAGTTTTTCTCTACGATTTTTCAAAACATACACTGTAATGAGTATGTTCACTATGTATTTTGAAAACGCCACCCATTATAATAATCGTCTTACTGGCAGTGGTTTCCTTTTTTGTTTGTGTAGTTACCAGCTATATTTTCCACTTGTTTATTTTCCTTTGCTCTCCTAAACTGATTTCTTCCTGCACCAATAGCACTTAAGCAGTTTTTTACAGTACAGCTATCTACAGAGAGAGAGAGAAAAAAACTTCCTAACAGAGTTTTGCTAATGCATATTTTTTTTTATACTCATTTTCTGAGTAGCATGAGATAAACAGAGGTTCCAGTTATCAGTATATATTTTGTATATTAGCAAAGTGCAAACTCTATCAAGTCACATGAATACATATACCATTTCAAAACAAATGTAGTTTGTTTAATAATTATTTTCTGAAAATGAATGAAAATGATCACATTGCATTGTTATCTAAATGAAATACAAGCTACATTCACATTTCAAGAATTTTATTGCCATTGTCTTGATTTTGTTTCCTCATGGAATACAAGTAAACAAGGCAAGTCTCACCTGTTTTCTTTTTTTCACTTTCTCTGTCTCTGTTCTTCATATATGACCTTCCTTTATATCACCCATGTGCTGAGACTGCCCTTTGTAACAGCCTGTACTACAATAAGCACAGAATCATCCTCTATAAAGACACTCAGATCTAGCCCTGGGGATTAAAATTTGTTTCTATGCAGCCTTTACCTTCCAGAGAGAACTTCATTTATATATATATTTGTTTCTTTCTTTTTTGTTAACCAAGCATTTGGGCTGATCTAAAATAGACTCTTCAGCTCCAACACAGACCAAAGGCAATGGAGGTACATGCAGTCACAGTCAGTAAGAGTACAAATAATAGAACCTGACACAAGGAAGTTCATCAGAAAAGTAGAAGATGACATCAAATGCACATGATATTCAAGCAGGGTTTTAAGGAATGCAAATAGATTATCTGCACAAAGACAGCATTTCTGATTAATAAAATAAAAATAGCAAGGTACAAAAAAAAAAAAAAATGTTGACTGAAATAATGTTCAATGTTGTTAAAACAATTTCCATTTTTGGCATGTTGGGATCAAAGTTGTGTACCATATCAGACAATTAAAACCGTAATCACATTGTCAAAATTCTTACCTACTGTATGTATTTATTCAATGTGCGTCTTAGCGTTTCTCTTTCAATATATTATTAAACAGCTTTATTTATCAAAGGCATAAATGGCTATTATTACTACTATAATAACACAAGTCTATAGCACAATAATGGAAGTTTGAAATGCATTGTATTCTGCACAGAATTATAGTTTGGTCTTTTCATTGTAGGATTCCATAAAAATGAAGACAACATTGTTGATTTTCCTGTTCATCTTGAGTACTGCTTGCACACTTCCCGTGAGTATCAGAAGATTGTATAAATAACTGAGATGACTAGACTTTATTATTTACCTGTTATTATTTTTTAATTTTAACTTTATTGTTTTATTGACCACTCAGGTTCAATAAGTGCACTAGGTGCCAAAGAGCGGCTGAGGTGGAAGGAATGAGTTTTGTTTTGCTAGATATCTTTTTATTAGATATGGCTACTGCTTTTTTTGTACCTGGCTTGCGTCTCCAGGAGAGGCTAGGGAGGTTTAGCCTAGGCAGAGTGACAGTAAGTAATAGAGATGAGGGTCATCTGTAGTACAGGAAACACATGTAGAAACATTAGTGAACAAAACTGCACTGATGTCAGTTTCTGTAATGTAGAGGGAGGCTGGGTTAGGAAGTTTTCCTGTCTTCCTCCACTTGCAGTTGGGATTACATCATAGAGCAGGGATGGCAAACCTATGACACGAGTGTCAAAGGTGAGACGCCAGTTGTTTTGGGTGACACATCAGCATTCACCAACACCCAAGTTACCAAAGAAACTGAATGAACAAAAATACAAGAAATATGTGACCCTACACTTATCTGTTAAATCTAAGCAACAAAAAAAATCATTAATTGATATTAATCAATTCAAGTGCAGTGTGTTCCAAATGTTTTTCAGTTCAATTCAAAATTACTATTAAAAGCAGGGTAATTTTTGGTGCACTGTTTTAAGCCAAATTATCAGTGTGCATATTGTTTTCTCTATTATAAGTCACTGATTTTTCTTTTATTTTTGTAATACATAGCAGCCCACATAACTGGACTGTATTTTTCCTAAATAAATGAATATGTAAAGAATTGTTTCTCTTTTGTTCGCGGGGGGTGGGGGGGGGGGTGCCAGCAGAGTCAAGATAGGCATTTCCAAAATTCTTGACATGTCGAGCCCAAAAGGTTTGTCATCACTGTCATAGAGGGAAGCTAGGCTCTCCTCTCCAGGATGGTAAAGGAGTTAAAAGAGGAAAATCACATTATATCAGATGTTGGATGTGAGAATTGCCAACATAACAAATGAATTTTACTGAATTTTCTATTGTAAATAGCATGCTTCATTATCTATACCATTTACAATTCTTGTTTAAATTTTTATATCTCTATTTTCATAGGTACATCGCTCACATTTCAGTTTTGCAGAGACTTCTGAAGAATCAGAGGTTAGTAAATGTTCCATGATAAGTTCATTTATAAACTAAACAAGCACTTTGTGATAATTAAAATAAATGACAGTGTCTTTGTTCCATTGCACATAGTGTAGAAATATTACAGGAAGTAAAGATGGAAAGTGAGTTTTATAAGTCAGTCAGAAGGCAAAATGACTGTGTAGAACCACACTACACTTGCATTTCATTCAAAATATTATTAGAATGTACATAATAATTTGCTGTGATTGAATGAGTATAATAGTTAATACATAAGCAATAATGCTCAACAAATGGGCATTTTGAAGAAATAATGGACTGCCCAGGGTGTTGTGAGGGCCTCCCTACCACTGCAGGGTCCATTATTTTCCTATAATATGTACCCTGGGTGGCATTATTAAGCTTAACAAACAGCCTTTGACTTTGTTTTTGTTAACTTTTTAAATGCATGTTTTGCCTGTGTCTTGGTGCTTTTCAGGAAGAATACTCCCTTTCTTTTTTGTGGCTTATGCATAGTGCTTCTATTAGGTTGTTGTGGTGATTTCCTTTTGACCAATATAAAAATAATAATAAAATATTTTAGAATGTCTTTGATTTAAAATGTTTCTTTTAAAAATGTATTTGTATGTGGGTTCCATCATTGCTTGCCATAGCACATTTTACCTCGTGAGCCAGAGTCAGAAAGCTATAGCCTAAATCCTGCATTCCCCACAGGACAATATAGCTGAAGAATAGGACCCCAAGAGGGAGTGTAATGCTGGAGGTGGTGCCATACTTTGTGATATTTGAAGGCACACCGCTTGCCTTTGTGAGATGTACATTGCAAGGCTCTGTGATTCTCCCCTCATTTACTGCCTTAAGTAGATGGTAGTACCAAAACTTGGATCACCTGGACTGAAAGCAGTAAGGCATTGCCCCTCCCATATGGCTATGAGGGAGAACAACTGTCTCCGCATGTGGCAGATGTGTTTGGAATGGCAGTATGTACATGACATGCTGCCAATGTATGTACAACTACAGTTCACAAGCATCAGTGACATGAACATACCACTTAGCTGCTGATTTTGCAGAATGTCTCTGAGTTAGCCTCATATTGTTTACTATGGCACTTGCTAAGATTTTGATCTTCAGAAAAATTATTGTAGATTGCAGGCAGTCAGTATTGCCAAATGTTAGAATTTTGTACTTTGCATTGTACAGACAGTAGATTGGATGTATAACCTATTGTTCTATTTAATTTTTAAGTGAATTAGAGTAATATTTAAAAATTATCTCTGATTTTGTAAATGTGTACCCCCATTTTGATGGACTTTTTACAGGATTCCATAGATAAGATTTGTAAAGCCAGTCAAATCTTGGGGAAGGGGGTTTGATTCAGTATACCATCTTTGTTGTTAGTTATCAACAGAACCCCTTAATGTCTGTCTTAGTGTAAAGTAATAACTTGACCATCATTTTGTAACACCTTCCCACCATTTTAGCTTTATACTTAAATATATGCTAACTAAAATGTACATGTGTGTATGAATGGTTTCTCTGACTACATAGGTGTTTTATGGAGTCACTCTAACTTTTAGCATTTGAGCTCATTCAAAAATTGTCATTGCCTATATTTGCCATTTAATAAATAAGTTTTATAATTTTTACTTTTAAACTACTAGTACTGAATTAACTGATATAAACTATTCCAGTAAAATGTCCAAAAGAATATTCCAGTCATACCTCTCAAATGTCCAATTTTTTTGCAGAATGCCGAGAGTTTTGGCTCATATTTTAGGCATGTTCTTCAAAATTTGTGGCTTTCTTACAATTCATGAAATAATAACATGCTTGAGTTGACTTTACATCCTTCAGATAATACACATTCACACAAAACATGTTATTCTGTCAACTTCCTAAATTTATAAGAGCAATATTTAAAATCTGTCCCTATTTTTGAGTCCTTTCCTCCATTATTTTATTCTTTGACCAGATTTTGTGTGCTAAGAGGTTGAGAGGCATGATTTTAGTAAATGAGCAACCAATGAAAGCATAAATTACAAAAAAAAAAAATAATAATTTCATGTTCACATAAAGTTTTTCCATTTGGTATAAAAATTTTAATCAAAGGTTTCTCCTTTTCTCTTGGAGTTTATTATATTACTTAATAGTCACAAAGGCAGAGCCCAGTTCATTTGAATGTGTGGATATTCTATTGAGTTTCAAAAATGCAGCCCATATAATGGAAAAGTGCATTTTGATATGCGGACTCTACTTAATATCAAAGGCTTCAATCAGGTCTCTAATGCCATGTTAAGCAAGACAAAGATCACAAAACAAAAGTGTATAAGACACAGAATAAAGGGATAGAGATACCAGCCTCTTACTTGCTCAGAAACTTAAGGCCTGTGATCTTTTTGTTTAGGAACCTTTAGGAGTCTTCCTAATTGTTTGATATGTTTAGTGACATACTTCCCAAAACGGGTGCTATATTCAATAATTGGCCTGATCAGTGCCAGGTATAACTGAGTGATTACCTTTTTAGACCTTGATGATATTCCTTTGGCAATTAGATGTGCTAAATGAAAGATTTTCTTGACAACCTTTATTACATGATGGTCAAAAGAGAGGGAGCTATCAATCCAAGTACCTGGGTCCCTAACTGCATCTTCTTTTTGTAAAGGTGTGTTGTCTACACATTATAATGAGAGGAGGAGGTTGTCTACTAAAACTAATAATACTATACTTTTTAGCATTTAGTTTGAGCTCATTTTTAGTGCATCAAGGGTTCACTAGGGCAAGTTCTTTCTGGATGGTTTGGGGGTCATAGGGTGACTTAACAGCTCCCAGTATAAACTCATCTGCAAACTTTGTTAGCCACATGTCTTGGCTCTCTGCTTGGATATTTGAGATATAACACTAAAAAAGAGAGGTCCCAGCCCCAAGCCTGATGGACACTGCTAGTCACTTTCATACTTTCTCATGACGTACCTGTAACTTGAACTATATGAATTCTTTCTTTCAGCTAATTTGCTATCTGTCTTACCACATGTGCATCGATTTTTCGATTTTTAAAGTATTTAGCTTTTGCACCATTCCAGCATGGTGAATAGTATGAAAGGCCTTAGCTAGGTCAAAGTATTCCACATCCTTGGGGTTGGGTTTGGTATTATGGTTAAGGTCTTTGCCTCTGACACAACATAGAAGGTTTGATCTGATCTTAGGTTGTTACTTAGGTTTAAAATGGCCCTTCAGGGCAGTCAGCCTAGTATTCATCTGTGAACATTTGAACATGAATTGCATGAATACCATCTGCAGTCTCAGTAACCCTTTCAAAGAAATTTACCAGATTAAATAGACAAGGTCTTTCCTTCAGAAAATCAAATGACTGAGGGTCAGTTATAGCAAAACGTGTTACCATAATCAAGTTTGTAAAATTCTTTTATTCCTTTATTTGTTTTCTGTTGAACATATTTAAACTAGTATTTCTATCACATACAATGGGAGGATTTATTTTATAGTTTGGAAATAGAAATCAGCACCAGTAAACAAAAACAAGGGAATAATTTTACTACGTATCGAACCTAAGCACTCACTTAGGACCCGATAGCCAGACCACAGAATGTGTAATGACTGACATTTTTTCCTTTAATGACCAATGCTTATAAACTTGAACTGTAACTAGGAACAAATGAACATAGCTAAAATAAGATGCCAACATGTGCCATTATAAAAGCATTGAGACTTTATTTACATAGCTATTGTATGGTATCATGTGGGAAACATAGTTTTAGCTTTTTAGGTCTTGATAATTCTTTTCATTCAGGATGACTTGAAACATAATCAGTGCAAATTTTTCATTTGGCAGGCACTGTGTAATAAAAGTACTGTTGGCAGCTTATCTTATTAATGTGAATAAAATTAAAAGCTTCTTTAAATCACTGAAAGGTTTACTTTACTACAAATGAAGTAAATCCTTAGAAAAATGTCATAACTACTGCACATCTTTTATCATACACTACCTAATTCAAGATGACAACTGCATAGCAGTACTCATTTCTGTAACCTCTGGCCAATTATCATTCGTCCAGCACTTCTGTTGATAGTTTAGTGTAATGTCATATGCCTGAGTCTGTGAATGGACTAAGTGCAGCATTGAAAGAAAGCATTACAGTAAACCTGTCCAATGAATTTCTACCCCTGCAGTCAGGAACCAATCAGGATGCTGCAACTCTAATCACTACAACAAGATGGAACAAAAGCTCTATACAAGCAACTGTAGGTTAACTAATGAATATGTCCCCGCAGGAGTGCTTGCAAGTCAGTTAACACTGATGAGTAGAGTCAGTTCGACCTTAGTCTGGACAATTCCTTTTGCTAGCATTGAATTTTCTATGAATACTTTACTTGGGCACAAAATTTACTCTGATATATTGGGCAATCACACAGGTCTTTTGTCTTACCAACACTACATTAAAAAAGAAGAATGTTGACAGTCGATCAGTCTTAACTTAGTTCAATTATAACATTTCATGACATTTTTATTATAATCCAACTCAAAGAATTTAGATACATACATTTTTCTTTAGTTACAGTCATTTTCTTGGACTGATATAAACAGTAAAAACATTTCAAACCTTGAACATTGCTGAGGCGTGAGGACTGCACATTGTGACCTGACTTCACTGTTTGTAATAATCCTGTAGAAAAAATAAAGTGCTATGCAGTCTTAATACATAATGTGAAATATGCAGGTCTTCTTTTGCATTCTTTGAGCATATGGTAATAGGATGGTAGTCCATACCAGATGAAGCAAGGATATATCCTGGTTTGAAGGCAATATTGTATCCACTGGCATGTGTGAAGCCCATTTGGCTGTTATAGCCTTTCATTAGGAAACAATGTGTTACCAAGGTAGGTCTTTCATTTGTAATGGTGGTTATAGGACCTTTGACATTTACAGCCTTACAAGATTGTGGATGGTAAAGAGGTGAGTGTTTGTCTTGACTCACCAGTTTCACTTTTGTAGACTATCCCTCTTCGCAACTATGCATCGTATCATGTTTCTTATCATCTGTATAGGACTTTATTGTGTCCTGATAACAAGTCATCATCTCATTAGTGTTTCTAATTAACAGTTACACTGGGGTTAAAAGTAATGTGTCACTTTATCTATAATAAAATATATGGTTTGCTGGGCAGATTCTAGGTGTTGGACTGATTACTATTCTATATTTTAATACCATGGTATATATTTGCTATTTATAAGGAGTACCTTTAATATTTGCAATTCTAACTACTTTGCCTGTGTTGACAATTAATCATTTCCCAAAGATTTTAGTCCATGACCACAGTGACCTTATTCTTCCATGGTACATGGCTAAGTTACTGCTGGACTGCTCAAAGGGGTCACTATTATAAGGTAGCCTATTGTCTTTTCTAATGCATATGTGAAACCCTAACATTGAGAAGAGTTTATCTATTACTTGTATACAGTTTTGATTGAGATGAAAAGTACCAGTGCTACTATTGGGTAACTCCATTATTCACCAGTCATATCTAGAAGATGTAGTCTGCATTATTGGTAATCCCATAAAATCAATGCTGACATCCATCAACATAGCTTCTGAAATGCCTGATATAGAACTTATGGTGTTTTTAACCTTTATTGGTACTTTAAACAGTTTCGTTTTTATCACAGTCTGCTGCAGTTTTGACAACACTTAAATGAGCTTCAGTTGTTAGGTCTGTGGTTATCTTTTGTAAAGAATCAAAGATTGCCAGTCTTGTGTCATCAAGAATTTTACTTTTCTGGTGTTGGAATAGTGATATTATCCTTGCTGTATTCATATCACTTAACCCTGGGACCATTTGCTTCAGACTTATCACTTCTGTACCATATATTACTGACACAAAATCACTTCACTTTTTTCATTTGGAAATCCTTTTTTTTCTTCATCTATCTCTAGCTATGTGCATGCTCTGTGAACTTCATATTCTGCTATCAAATTGACAAATTGCTCTGTTTTTTGCATCTTTTGATTGAGGCCTAGAAAGTTAATATGCATTGCTTTTATTTCCTTTTAGTATCTGGAAATGAAGCGATATGATGCTAGCCAAAGCTGATCATCTCGCTGACCTTAATAGTAGTTTGCAATTTGGAGCTAAGATTACTAAAGGAAATCCCACATGGCTTATGGTTTGTTATATCATAAGGCAAATAAGTTTTCAAAGAGACAGATGTGGAAATGCCCACATGATCACAGTACTGCCAGTGCTTGCTTCTCTCTTGGGTAGAATTTGTTTCAACTTCTGTATGTGACCAGCTTTCATAAGCTATAATCTTATTGTACCATTTTGCATTTACCTCAATATTGCTTTTAGTTAAAATGATCTCTCAAAAACTTCAAGTGCTATCACATAATTTGCATTAAAGTATGTCATTGTGGTTTCTGTTTTGTCTAACCCTGTCAGATGCTTGGGTGTTCAAAATCTAAATCACTGTTAACAGGGTCTTTCAATGGGGTTCATACTGTGCTGAAGATTGTAATAAAACACGATCTGTAATTTACCAACCACATTAAGCAACTCACTTCTTTTGTATTATTTGACAGTATTACATCGTATAATACCTTCATATTATTGACAATGGATATTAAGCTTTAATTGAAGCCATAAAAGTTGTAGGGTGGTCTTAGTAAAGTCATTCTTTAACTTGTTTAAGCTTAACCTTAACTGTACTGATCTGTTGAGGGTTAAACTGCGGTACTGTTTTCCTGCCTTGGCAGCACATAGAAGAGGATGCATCACAGTATTTTTTGAAATGTAATATTCCTGACAATATATGTTGTATTATATTTTGAAATATTTCAGATGCTGAATTTACTCCTGATATAAAACTTTGATAATGCCAAAGCCTATACAGGCAGAGAGCTGAGAGAACTGTCTAATATTTTTGCAGTTTCTACACTTCATAAATTAAATTTTTGCTTTCAGGTCTAGTCTGTGGTCATTATTTGTTGGTGTTGTCTCTTCTTTTAAGATGCTTTGTTAGCTTTGCCCATGCTTATACATAGTCTGACCTGATATGAATGTTGTAGCTTGGGTAGATACCCATGGATTTGGCCTTGTGACATCTTCTATCATGTTAATTTTTCTAGTTATTTTTACATCTTTCATGACATTAAATGGGTATTTCTTTGATGCTAATCTACTTGAGAGACTGAATTGTCAATATATAGCCATTTAGATGGCTCCTTTTTAAAATAGGTATCATAGCCTGCAAGTGAACTAGGTAGCTTGTTTTTTTCTGGAGTTGCTTGTTGCACTCAGGATTTGATTAAGGCCTTTGACTTTGAAGTAAGGTAGGCAAGTATGCAGGTACTTTGCCTTACATGATATGGATTTCTTTATTCATAACAACATTTTTCTGGAAGTGTTTCATTACAGGTAATGTTTATATAGAACTGCATGCATATTCATTTGTAGCTGTAGGTTCTAAATTAAGTTTTGGCCAAAATGATAATAGCCTTTTTCATTCACCAGATAGACTAATCCACTTGGCTATATAAACATGTCTTTCTTTATGTTTAAGTTGTATTTCAGTTTCTTGTTTATTTATGGCCATGTGTATTCTCTGTGTTTAATTCTCCTATTGCATTGCCACTTTTTTTGAAAGTGTCTCCTTTTCCCAATCTGCGAGTCTAATGTTTGTGTTGCAGTTAAGGGTTCTGTGTTGCTTTTAATATATAGCGACACATTTTTTTCAAAGTGGTTTGGATTTCACAAAGTACTTTGGCTTAACTGATAATAGACGTCCTCACTTACTAAATTGCCTGACCTGCCTGGATCTACCTAGTTTTATAAGCATATCGTTATGTTTTTGAATTGTATTTCTATTTCTTGTCTATTTATGGTCATATTATTGTATATCTTGTTTGGGTATAATTGGATATAATCTTTACCTGAGTATTCACTTGCATTCTCCATGTTTAATTCTTCTATTGCACTCTCACTCTTTTTATTTTGAAACTGTATCCTGTTTCCATTCTGGTTGGTGTGGCAGAGCAAGATGCAGAGGACAGGAAGAAATGGAAACAGATGATCCGCTGTGGCGACCCCTAACGGGAACAGCCAAAAGAAGATGATGATCCTGTTTCCATTCTGCTGGTTTGATTTGGGTGCTGCTATAAAGTATTTTGTCCTGCTTTTGATATTGTTCTATACATTCATGCAAAGTGATTTGGTTTTGGCAACTGACACAGTCTGCCTTAGTCGATCTTGCATTTTTATGTAGATAATTTCTGCACATTGTTACTCTATTCTGTTCTTTCTGGCATTGTAATTGTGTTCATTTTTCTAATTCTTTTTCAGTATTACCTTTAGTCTGTTCATATCTCATGATTTTGGGAGCATTTGATTCAGACTCATCTCTTCTGTACTATGTATTATTGTCATAAAATTGCTTTTCCTTTTTTTGCAATCTATCTCTTGCAATTTGAATGATCTGTAAACTGCATATTAAGCCATCATATTTTCAAATTGATGTAACTCATCACAATTGCCTCTCTTATCTGCACAGTGTCAATGAGATGTGGCAAGTTAACATGTCAGTTCTGACACGCCTTTTACTGTTTTGTTACCAATATCTCTTCTCTATGCATGTCGTCATGTACACTGTTGATTGTCTTGATTCCATTATCCTCTAATCGTTTTGTTCATTCTTCTGAAATTTCTGATTATCTTCCTTAGTTGAGCAGGTTTTTCTTGTGATATCTATTTTATATATGGTATTCACTTTCCTCTGACTTTTCCTGATAGAATATTTTGATAATCTACAAATTCCTGAAATATTGCCTGCTAAGGTGCTTTTCGTGATAAAGATCATTCATAATTAATCATCTTCAGAATGTATGGTATGCTTCATAAACATCTCACTAGCCATGTATAGAAAAAGAACGTTTAGTCTGTTGATCGATTTGAAAGTAACTGTTCTGACCAGGCAGTTAGTCCAATTCATCAAAGCATGGCACAGTGAATCTTGGTTTGTCAAGGTGATTGACAGCTTTTTCTGCCCATAGATGGTTGAAGAGTTGGAATGTTAATAGCTCTTTATGCTGCTGGAATAAAAATTAAAGTACTACACATTTATATGAATCTGCACAAACAATAGTAACATGTAAGTTTATGTGTACATAGAAATGCACTGAATTAATCACAAGCATAAACTTATACAGTTTAACTTTATCTTTTGGATTTGTATTTTCACAGACAAGCAGTGACTCCCAGGGTGTGTCTGCAGTTGGTCTTCTCAATGAGGTAAATATTATGCTTTCCGTGTCTTGGATTAAAAGTAAACAATCCAGTATGGAATTTAAGAGTGTGTAGACTGTGGCTTAGGTATATAAACATCCCAGATTATACTAAACAGCATCAATTATCTCAGAGCTGATTCCATTAAAAATGCAATTTTACATTCAGATTAGTCAGGACCTTCTATGGTTCCTCAGACAATAAATTATTTTAGTGTGTTTCAGAACTACTTCTTTTATAACTGAATAATGTTTGGGATCTGTCTTGCAATCATTTATCTACATATCTAATATATGCATATTGTTCTTCGAGTGAAAAAAATAATTATTATAACTTTTATGTCACATTAGTGCGAAGCAAGAATGTGATCAGGATATTAAAATCTGAGGTTTTCCATTAGTGATACTGCTTGCATTTGAGAATGGCCATGATCATTTTATATAGCAGTATTTGAATGCTTTAATACCCAGTCGATAGTTTCTGAGGAAAATCAAACAGGTTGCTGTTCTCAGTCACAGTAATCCAAGTGTGCAGTACATCATTAGGAGTCTCATAAAAAAATAAGTTAACATATGTTTACACTATCAGGATTTATGTAATGAATTCTGCATTTGCAGTATAACACATAAAACCGTTGTCAAGTGACCGACAAGCTGTCATTTTTATTCTTGTTCCTTAAAAGGATTCCGGTGAGGATTCCACAAAGGAAGCTGTAGGAGAGACCACAAGCAGCAGTGAACCTGCAAATGCCAATATTAACAGTGGTAATGACCACAGTGGTCAGGACGATGGAGATCATAACAGCTCTAGTGGAAATGAGGACAGTAGAGACCAGGAGCTTGAAAGTGACAATCACAAAGATAATGGGAGTGGCCAAAATGAAACCGACACTGGAAGTAGCAGCAGTCAGGTGAGTACAGACAAGAGAAGGCATACAAAGCTGTATATGGGTAAAGTGATTACCTTTGCATTAACTGACCATATCAGCCATTGAAAATATTTTATTTTATACTGCTCATTATTAAAGCATTTCAAATAAATATACAGACTTTAATAAAAAAAATATTGTTTTATTTAGAAAATAGACACCTTCTCTCAAGTATCTAATAAGGAAGACTTCAAATGTCATCAGGTGCCTTTATGCCATATTATTTTATTAGGAAAATCTCAGAACAGGTATCTCTAAATAACTGCTTATTTAAATGTAATGTGCCCTATCCCACTACATGAGGATCTTTTCTCAAGGCACTGTTAAAGTATACAGATTTGCAGTGTAATTTTTTTGTAAAGTATTTTGAATTTTTGGCAAATTTATAATAGTCTGCAACTAATGAAGTATTACAAACACAGTAACCTCAGAAAACTTAACCCAATCTAAAATGGAAGTTTATTTCTCTAATAAAACACTGAACTTCAAAATGTAAAACTGAAATGAGGCATAATACAGACAGTAATTTTGTATTAATTTGTGCATATTCAACTGAAATGCTTTAATAATGAGCAGTATAAAATAAAATATTTTCAGTGGCTGACTTGGCCTGTTAATGCTACTTCCATTAATTGCTGCTGTATGTTTTTTGTTATATATTGTTACTTTCTGTTCTGTTTTGAAATGTACATCTTACTGCCTCTCTGTTCTTTTTCTTTTCTTTGTGAATTATTTCACTAAAACAGTACCTGCAAAAAGTCAATTGCGATCAGTGTACCCCTGAGAAAACAGATGTAAAAAAATAAAATAAAACAAGACACTGATAGCTTTCTACATGGCATTTTACTGTAATTGATACTTGGGATTATTATTTCTGAGCACAAATAGACTTAATTTTAAGGCATTTAAAACAAAATTATAACAAAAAGAAAGATGATATATTAAACAAGATACATACAATAATTTATAATAGTCAATGCAACAATTTTAGTCATCGATAACATTTATTTGCCATTACTTAAAGGAGATAAGGTTTTCAAGAACCTTTAAAAGGTGCTTATATTACCCTATCGTATGATTTTAAATAGCGAACACTATTTCATCATACCTAAAATAGCTAAACCACAAAATATCAAACATACAGAACAGCAAATTATTTCCCAGGGAAAACATTTTGCTGTTAAGAAACACAAACACACAACACAAGCACACAAAAATAAGTAAACCACACACATACACTTAACAAAATCATAATTCTAACCCTAAACTACTACCTATCCACTCACCTTAACCTAACCCTAACCCTAAAGTCCCTAACTACCGCACACTCACCTTACCCGCTCCCTAACACTAAAGTCCCTAACTACTGCACATTCACCTTACCCGCTCCCTAACCCTAAAGTCCCTAAATACCGCACACTCACCTTACCCGCTCCCTAACCCTAAAGTCCCTAACTATCACACACTCACCTTACCCGCTCCCTAACCCTAATGTCCCAAACTATCGAACACTCACCTTACCCCGATCCGTTCCCAAACTTACCTTAACCCGGTCTGTAACCTCCATTTGCATACTTACCTCATTCCGGTCCGTAACCTTCCCAACACAGTAAAGTAATTAGCAAAGCCATGGAACGGACAACCGAAATCTTACCCTAGGTAAGATTTTGAAGTTCTGTGGCTTCGCTATTTTGAGTTTTCGACAAAAATGGGTCTATATTATAGCATTCAAAGTTTAAAAACTTTGATACTATAATATAGACCCTTTAAAAGGGATGGACAGGAAGAGGATGTATGGAGCTGTGACTTATGCTGATTTGTAGGGTAGTTTTTGTCACTTTCTTTATAGAAAAAAATCACAAATTGATTCTTAACAAACAGAAAACTTTTTGGGGATAGACATTTCAAATAGTCAAGTAAGATGAAGAAGGTATGCCCCTTTTGTACCATCTTACAAATGCGTGCTAACCCTAAACCTTACCTTAGAAAATCCATTTCTGTAGCTGTATCACTACAAAGGAGAGGATCAGACACAGATGCATGCATCATCAAACATGCATAACATTAAAGGTATCCCCTTACCTCTTATGCTAGCCCATCAAAACTCACGTAAACACATTTCCATCCCTAATACCAACCCACTTGCCACTGTCTGCATTGTGACCCGTCTTCAGCCTGATAGTGCCCTTCTGACTCTCTGCATTACAAACTGTCTACATTCTGAATGGAAGGAAACTGAAGCATCTCTGCCCACCTTACTGTGTTGTGATATATATATTATAAATGTCTATAGTTGTTGTTTCTTTCATCTTATCCTGGTTAGGGGTCGCCACAGCGGAACTCCGGTCCGCTAATGTTTGGTAGTGGATTTTTACATGCCGAGTTACCAGCCCTGACACACAACCTTCAATGAAGGCATGCCCATTCACGCATGCCTTCACACAGAAGACGCTCTAGCTGAGAATCGAACGTGACAACGTCTTGTTGTGAGGCGACAATGCTACTGTAGCACCACTATGCAATTAATTTATAATCTGCTTGTTTTGTTGAAGGGTAAGGTAAGGTGTTACTACCCATTGAAATCACATTTAACTGAGTTGTGCTATAACATTTAAGTGTTGATATCCCTTTGGTTACAGTTGCGTGACTAGAAAGTTAATATATATAAGTACAGATATAGATATAGATATATAGTAGTAGAGTGCACATATTTTTATGATGAAAAAAGAAAGGTAACACTAAAAACATATGTGCATTCTTCCTGAGATAAATATTTTTATTCCAAGCCATATGTACTGCGGTGGTGGTGCTGCGGTAGCGTAGTCACCTCACAGTAAGACATTGTCCCATTCAATTCTCAGCTAGAGCGTCTTCTGTGTGGAGATATGCGTGAATGGGCATACCTTCGTTGAAGGTTGTGCGTCAGAGCTGGCAACAGGGCACGTAAAAATCTATTGCGAATCATTAGCAGACCGGAGTTCCGCTGTGGCGACCCCAAACCAGGAAAAGCTGAAAGACACAACAACATGTAGGTTAGTTCAGTTTTAGAAAAAAAGAACACAAACACATATGTAGTAGGAAATCAAGTTTTTATTAACACCATGGGAATGTAAGGTTTCTAAGATGTTACAGAACTGTGACCCTCAAATAAGTGACTAGACAAAAAAATCTCACACAACTCTAGCAGATTTAAATCTTATAGTGCAATAATCTGATAAATCAGTGTATGCAGTGGAGGCAAAGAAGGGTCTGGAGAATACCCTGATGTAATCAGATTATATGTTTGCACAGGGTGGAAAGAAAGACTACTCATGCATAGACTGCTAATTACTTTATTAGAGAGTGTTGTTTACTTTGCATCCAAGCTACTTGCCTGCCACCACTCTTCCCATAGTTGAGGTCTGCTCATTCAATGAAAAAGAACTGACAGATTTAAACCTAAGGAACTATAATTTCCAATGCATCTTTATTGATTAGAATAAGGTGAGCATATTGTCACATGGCAGGTACAGTTCCCTCCTTCTGCTCCTGTTTATTAGTCAACAGTGATGAACTCTTAGGAAAGATTATGCTAGTTTTATGAATTTGAAAAGCATAACCATTAGAAATAGTTGAGTTTGTGACTGTTTTTATAGCAGCTTTCCATTCATATGCACATTAACAATGTTTAGCTCAAAGGGAATTGTAGCATAGGTATCTTATACTGACTAAGGAATAGTTGAATGGGGAGCATCTTGGTACATCATTTTCAAAGTAATGTGCAGACAGTGTGGGGACTCTGTGCATGAATAAAATGTTATTGATAGTTTCTTGATTGTTTTTTCATACTGCATTGTGAGATATGTATGAGTATTGCTTATTTCCAAAGGAGTGATATTATGTTTAAACATCTTGTTATGAAAACAATCTGAGGAGGTTCTGATAATCCTGTAATGGGGTTTAAAGTTACTCAGATATGTATTCTGCCTGGGCTTTGACCAGAATTAAGGATTTCAGTTGCACTTATCTCTAGAGAAGTAGTGCATGCTTTTCTATAAAAGCCTTTTGAAGGGCTAAGAAGTTTAGTATCCATAAATGCTTTTACAAAATAAGAGGTGGCTTCATCAAGGTTGTGGAACTAGTCTATCATACATTAGTTTTACCCAGGTATTAGCTGTTTTATTTAGTATCCTTGTTAAAGATTTCATATTTATGAGTCAAAAAAACATCTCTGGACATATAGTCTGTTGCATTGTAGTTGGGTCCCAAAAGTGACATGATGGTCACTTATTGCGTTACTGAGTATTACAAAACAGCTAATGTTTAGGGGATGTGAGGAGAGTAATCAGTGTAAAATACATTTTTTGTAAGTGTGTTAGGAATGACAGCATAAACAAGGGTAATGTACAAGTTGTTGGGAGATTGCTTATTGATATTTTCAGTTGTCTACAGTTAGGTCAGCAATGATGATGATTTGAAAATTTATATTTGAAGTTTTCCAGATTGGTATGTCTACAGGTAGAGTTGCATTCTGTTTAGATGGCATTCATATTCCAGCTATTTTGATTTGATGTGTCTTCCAAAAGGTGTTGTATGTATGATAAATGGCAGGAAAACAGATAAATGGATAGATAGAGAGACAGACAGATGGACAGATAGACAGGCAGATAGATAGATAGATAGATAGATAGATAGATAGATAGATAGATAGATAGATAGATAGATAGATAGATAATGTCAGTGGGACTGCATGAAGAGGAAATAATTGTGATATTCCATGAGTCCAATAACATATTCCTTTCATGTAATGCATTCTGTTTGAAATAGAAAATATTACTCTTTGACATATTTTCAGTACTGAGTATGATACCAGCTTTGGCATTGCCAACATGCACGTGAAGTATATGGTCAGATTTCAACGAACCATTCTGGACTAAGGAATAATTGATATAAACAATTCCACAAGTACAGCTGCCATGGAGATACAACACATACAATAAAGGGATGTTTCAGGAAAAAAATGTGTGGTCTATAGTACTTGAGGCTGACCTGTCTCCTGATGACATAGCAACTACAAGCAGAAAAGAAAATAAGAAGAAATAGTGGGTAAAACATGAACAGTGAATCATTTAAATCTATCAGTTTCATAGTAATTTCAATAACATATTGAAAAACTAGAATAGAGTACAACACTGAAGATGACACCTTCTCTTCTGTTTGAATGAAGTGAGTAAACTGGAAGTATAAAAGAGAGTAACACAGTATTAGTTAAAGGAGCTTTACTGACATTTTCCTTGCTCTTGCACTGATCTCTCCTTTTCTCTTTCTCTTCATTCTGTTTTTCTCCATTCTTCTGTCATCCCCTTACATTTTTTTGCTCCTGCCTACCTTGTGTGCTAAACCCAACCCTAAACAGTCCACTGTCCCTAACCCCAACAGTGCACATTAGGTATTAAATACCATTCCTTAATGGTACCACTATTCAGACAGAATATGCTGGAGCTTAGTGGGGGTCTATATTAGAATATTGAAGTTTCAAAACTTCGAATGTTCTAATATCGACCCCTATTCAATGAATGCTTACATTGAACATGCAGAACAGTGAATTTTTTCCTAGGGAAAAAAATTCGCTGTTCCAAAACACATACACACAACACAAGCACACCAAACAAACAGCAATCCACACACATACACCTAAAATCTTACATCTAACCCTACACTAACTGTACATACACCACTAACTATCCACTTACCTTAACCCAAACCCTAACCCTAAGGTCCGTCACTATCGTACACTAACCTCACCCGTGCCTTAACCCTAACTCACCTATCCCGCACTAACCCTCTAACCCTCACGTCCACACAATTGCACACTTACCTGACCCGTTCCCTAACCCTAACTCACCTAACCTGCCCTAACCCTCATGCCCATACAATCACACACATGCCTAACCCATGCTCTAACCCTAACTCACTTAACCCGCGCTCAATCTCACGCTTACTTGAATCCGACCCGTAACTTTCCACCACAGCGCTGAAAATAGCGAAGCGACAGAAACGGACAACCAAATTCTTTCCCTAGGAAAAAATTAGTTTTTTTGTAGCTTCGCTATTTACAGTGTTCGCTGAATAGGGGTCAATATTAGAACATTTGAAGTTTTGAAACTTTGATGTTCTAATATAGACCCCTTAGTGGTCATTTTTTTTGTTCAACTGATCGGGAAAGGAAACTGATTTGTGTTTTGAGGATATAGTATTTCAACTAAGGGAAGTTAGATTAAATGTGTGTGTATGCATGATAAACTGTAATATGCTCATACACACACACACACACACACACACACACACATATATTTTATTGTGAGCGAAACCGGCCACCGGTCTGTGCATCTGTGGGCAGATTTTGCCGAATAAAGTGGTTAAAGATATTTGCTGTTATATGTTTTATTTCACGATGAGTGCTGGAACGTTTGTGGATTATATATATATATATATATATATATATATATATATATATAGGTATGCGTCTGTATACATATATATATATTTATTTGCATATGTGGATACATAATCTCCAACCCCCCCCCTCTCTATATATACACACATATATATATATATATATATATATATATATATATATATATATATATGGGTCTACCTGACATGGTCGACAGTTCATATGATCGACACTCATTTGGTCGACAGTTCATTTGGTCGACAAGCAGATTTGTCCCCTTCCCCAATGTTGTGCAACCCTGGAGTTGATATATATAGTTAGGGGGGTGTGGGGGGCACAGCCCCACATTAGGTGTGGGGCGAAGCCCCCCACCTAAAATGCTTGTCGATCAAATGAATTGTCGACCAAATAAACTGTCGATCATATGAACTGTCGACCATGTCAGGTAGACCCATATATACACACATTTGTATAATTTATGTACTTTTATATATCATTACTCTGCATTTGGTTGAACATTAAGCTTGTTGATATTCAAACGATAAAGCCCGATTCATCTAGGTCTGCACAGAGGACATAATTTGTTCTCCCTGTAGGATCTATATTATGCCCATTCCAGTAATTGTAGTATGAGCTCTGCAAAGTGGACAGGTGTTGCCTCAATGTAAGATCCACGTTAAAGCCTGTACCATATTTTAACGGAATAGGTTACAATTTAAAGGGCTTACTTTTAAATGGTCAATCAAGTGATTCTTTGACCACAGTCAACAAAATCATATATGTGTGTGTGTGTGTGTGTGTGTGTGTATATATATATATATATATATATATATATATATATATATATTTATTTATTTAACATTTGTTTACTAGGAAAGTGTGACAAGGAATGAGACAATTTTCAGCAGAGGCCCAGGGAGAAATGCTCCAGATAGATGTATGTCTTCGTAATATATATATATATATATATATATATATATATATATATATATATATATATATATACACACACACACACACACACACACACACACACACACACACACACACACACACACACACACGCTCACACACAAGCACATATACAGTTATAGAGTAAGACAGACAGAGGTGAGAGAGAAGAGAGAGAGAAAAGGATACACACACACACACACACACACATATATATATATATATATATATATATATATATATATTTTGTTCATGTTGTAAACCCGATTAATTTTCTATTACTACTACTTACCTAAAACTATCTCTCTCACTTCTTGTTTTACTCTTTTTTTCCACCTAGCTCTCTCTTCTCCCCTCTCACCTTCGCCTTGCTTCCTTACCTGTTAATTATCTTAACGTGCTCTCTTCTCATCTAATTCGTCCTATTCCTTACCTAATTCTTATTACTCTACTTTTATTTCCTCCTATTTTTGTATCTTTATCTATAAGAATTTTTATCCTGTATAATGTTAGTTTGAATTTCTCTGTGTGTGGTAGTAACTCTTTCTTGTTGTACTAATTTATTTGAAGAGTTTTGAAGAATTTTGCTGTTTTTGCTATTACTAACCTATGTACTAATTGTTTTCTTGCTATGTATGTTGATTTTTTACATATGTATTAATTTTTACTTCTGCGGAGCTTTTCTCCTCGGGCCTCTACTGAAAATGGAAATATCTCCAGCTAGACTAGCCCAGTCAACAAATGTAAAATAAAAATGCAAAATAAATATATATATATATATATATATATATATATATATATATATACAGAGAGAGAGAGAGAGAGAGATATACGTTTATAGATATATGTAAATGTGCACAACAATTTTTTTTTCTCATTTATGCAATATGTTTCTGTATTTTTGCAGCAGTTACTACTTCTCTAGAAATTTGCTATTTTTAATATGATTTAATTTTCCTAAGAATAACGTACTACTCATACTAGAAAGACTGTGTGAATGAATTTTTCATTAAGTATTCATTGCAGTAAACATTTCAAAATAATGTAACATTTTGCATTACTTTAATCAGAGTATAAAGCATAATTTTGAGATATATGACTGACCGATGAAAATGACAAGTCATTTATTTCTTTTGCTATATCGTCTAGTATAATACCCCCTTTTTTCTTATTTTAGAGTAACACTGAGAGCACCGAAGAATATCAGTCTGATAACATCATGCATGAGGTTCAGCAGAATCATGACAGCAATCAAAATGAAAACAGTGGTGAAAGTAGTGCGCTCAGTGAAGACAAGGACAGGAATATTGATGACACTGGCAGCAGCCACTTAGAACACATCACTGACAATGTCAATACTAGCTCCAGTGAGAGCAGTAGCAATGAAAGTAGTATGGAGAAGGAAGACAGTGCCAGTCCTGAAGATACCGTATCAATTTCAGAGTCCAGCAGCCAAGAGCAGACTGCAAGCAGCTACACCTCTGCTGATGAAGGCATGCAAGGGGACGACCCATCAGTCTCCTTTGGGGATACAAATGAATTTGATGCTTTAAACTTGGAATTAGTTTGTAATGAAAGTAGTCAGAACACAGGTGACAGTGGAGATGATGGAAGAAGTAGTTATGAACTTTGTAGCTCACATGACGATAGTGAGAAACAAATCAGCAATACACTTGATGGAAGTAAACAAGTAGCAAATGATGATTCAGCCCTTCTAGGTAGTGGACTCACTACTGAGAGCAGCAGTGCGCAACAACAGGCAAATTCATCACTAAGTAGTGAAAGTTCCTCATACGAACATATCACAAGCGAGATGTCAAACAGCAGTAGCAGCAGTTCTGAAGAAAACTTTCAGATTCGACCATCAGCACAGAGAAGCAGCTCAGAAGAAAATAGAAACGGTTTCTCAGATTATAGCAAGTCCTCAGAAAGTGATAGCAGTTCAGAAGAGCATGGTACAAATGCATTTTTCACACTTAGCAGCAGCAGTTCAGAAGAACATCAGAACAGTTCTTCGGAAGAAAGTCACAGCAGTTCTCAAGAAAGTAATAGCCAACTCTTAAATTCTAGCAGTAGCTCAGAGGAGGATCACAGCACCTTCAACAATAACGAAGACAATCTACAACAGCACAAGAAAAAAGTCGTAAATGGAACTGAAAGCAGTTCTGAGGAAATTACTGAAAACAAAGGAAATGATAGCTCAGAAGAGGAGGATCCCACTAAATCTGCAGAAGAAGACAGTGACAGCTCCTCAGAAGAGAGTGACAGTATATCTGAAGAGAGTGATGATAGGAAATACACATTACCTCACAGCAGCTCAGAAGAGAACGGCACTAAATCGTCAAATGATCCAACCAGTTCGCCGGAGGATGTCACCAGATCACAAGAGATCGACATATCGGATGAAGACAGTGATTCCACCGAAAATAGCACTATGTCAGAGGAGAGTCTGTCGAAAGAAGATTCACAGAGTCAGTCCAAAGAAGACAGTGAATCCACAGAGGATATTATAAGTGACTCGAGCGAGTCCAGTGAAAGCGAATCTAATGAACAAGATAGAAAAGCAGACACTGACAGCAGCAGTCTGTCTGAGGAGCAAACAAGGGAGAGTTTTGAAAGTGATTTAAGAAAAATGAAATTGTATGATGATTTTTTGAGCAGGCGCTTAGGAGATGATACTGACTGCCAGGATGGAACCAAGTAAGAAGTCAAGGGAAAGGGTCTGACTGCAGTGTACCATTCCTAAAATGCACTTTGAGGGAACATTTTAGCCATTTTTTTTATTCAACGTCTGGATAAAATATAATCATTGTATAAATATTTATAAAGGACTATGCTGGAAACATATAAAGTGCAAAATATTTTGTCTGTCACTGAGAATTCTCACAATCATTCTGCCTTAGTGTAAACCACTAAAACAGTATTGTTAAAGCATCTTCATACTTGAATAAATTAAATTACATTTTTCTATATATAATTGTTACTATGTCTGGGAGTACATTATAAACAAGCATATTGTTCATTGTATGTTTTAAGGGAGCATTTCATGTTTAAAGTTGAAAACATTATTTCTAACTGGAATTTCATCAGGCTTTTAAGGTAGCACAGGTGAGAAAAATTATATGAATTAAGGAGGACTTTCATTTCAGAATGGAATATATTTTCCAGGTAATATCAGGTTGCCTACTTCAGAGAAATTTATTGAGGTCTGAGCATTCTGCATTTGTCATTATAATTATACCTGTTGTCATTGCTGAACTTCGTTTTGATCACTTGGAAATGTTTGTAACCCTTCCGAAACTGGAACACATTGCAGAACAATCATGTTTCATAAAGTTTTTAAGGATTGTCTTAGAAAAATGACTGCAAGCTTACTCTTATATTTTAGCTTGCATTTGCTTTATGTCTTGTAAAATTTCTTCCATTGAATACTTTTTGAAGAAAACAAAAAGGAGTGTAACACCACAAACATAAAACTGGAACTTTAATACAATTAAAACAAGAACAGGATAAGCGCTTTCGGCATGTGCCTTCCTCAGATCCTGAAAACAATTCCTACACACAACTATTTAAGAACCAGCTAACCAATCTAGTTAAAAGGCAATTAAGCAATTAAAAAATGAGGCAATGAAACATAGCAACACGTACTCCCCATTTGCATAGTACTTAGTAAGTATTGCTATGTTTCATTGCCTCATTTTTTAATCAGGCTGTGAGTGTTGCTTTTTTAATATTATGGTTGTGAACCTGCTATGTTAACATTATGAGCTCTGGGTTTTTAACAGATTCACAAGCTGTGTAATAGTTATGACAGCAGTGTTTTATCTATTTATTTACTATAAGTTTTAGCATGCTATGCTGATTGTTTTTAACAAAATGTAGTTTTGTTCTAAGCTTGGATCTAAGCTATTTTAAAACATGTTTTTGTTACAAGTGCACTATGCAAATGGGGAGTAAGTATTGTTATGTTTCATTGCCTCATTTTTTAATTGCTTAATTGCCTTTTAACTAGATTGGTTAGCTGGCTCTTAAACAGTTCTGTGTAGGAATTGTTTTCAGGGTCTGAGGAAGGCACATGCTGAAAGCGCTTATCCTGTTCTTGTTTTTGTTGTATTAAAGTTCCAGTTTTATGTCTATGGTGTTACACTCCTTTTTTGTTTTCTTCTAATTTGTGTACTGGAACGTTCCTCGGTGGTGCTACTGGATTTTGGTACTGTTGAATACTTTTTGCACATGTGTTTTCCACATTTTGTTTTATTAGGCACAATGTTTATTTTCATGATTGTGTTTTCCAATCTTTTTTTTCCATTTCCATCTCAGTTTATGCAACAATAGCTCTATAATGTCAGGAACAGAACGCACTGTTTGTTAGTTTAAGTAGAAATGTAGTGCAAGCACGATTATTCCCAAAGACACACAGTATAGTGTAAATGATTACTCTAAGCCAAATTAAGTGTGTATTTTTTGAAGTTTGATTTTAGATGGATGGATTGGCCTATACAATGTTAAAAGGTAATATAATATTGTAAAATGATAAATAATATGGTCTTGATAGAGCAGGATTCAGTATATTGTCACTAACCTGCTGCTTTATACAAGCCATTACAAATGAGTGAAATTGTCACTGTAGGCGTTTGTACTGTGTGTGTGTGCGTGTGTGTGTGTGTACTTGTGTGTCTGTGTGTGTGTGTGTGTGTGTGTGTGTGTGTGTGTGTGTGTGTGTGTGTGTGTGTAAGTGGCACAACAGGTAGCACACTCGCCTTTGTGCTCTATTCCCACTTCAGGTGGCTGGATAGCTGACAAGGCAGTGCAGCATTAGGGGGTGCTGTACCCCTGAGTGTTCCATCCTTCGGATGAGATGTTAAACCGAGGTTCTATCTGCTTGAGTAGCTGGTCTCTCAGCTGGATGTAAAGGTCCCAGAACACTCATTGAAAAGGCTAGGGGAAGTTCTCTGATGCCCTGGCCAAATTTACGCTAGTAATGTAAATACCACCTTGGTCTGCCTGAAAAGAGGCTACTAGCCTAGTAAGACCTACTGGGTCAACAAAGGATAAATAAATAAAATAACTATACATGGAAATATGTATGCATCTATACAATACATTGTTTGTGCGTGTGTGTGTGTGTGTGTGTGTGTGTGTGTGTGTGTGTGTGTGTGTATTTGTGTGTGTGTGTGTGTGTGTGTGTGTGTGTGTGTGTGTGTGTGTGTGTGTGTGTGTATGTGTGTGTGTATGTATACAAGCTATCCTCTGTATAGCTAGATAGTGAGACTGATTTTTATATATACGAGACTTTAACTGTATAATAAAATGATTATTTGTGTGGATAAGTTGATAGATAGATAGATAGATAGATAGATAGATAGATAGATAGATAGATAGATAGATAGATAGATAGATAGCTGTTTTTATAAAACTTTAGCTGTACAGTAAATTAATCATCTATGGACAACCACATTTTCCAATATGTGTCTATGTGTGTATTTTTTTACAAAATGCTGGCTGTACACCAAAATAACCATTTATGAACTATCATATGCTTCAATGTGTGATATGCCTGTATGAAATACCTCACTAGTCTCTTCTTTTTTAATAAAACATTGAACAAAAAAGTGGGAACAAGTCATTCATTCATGCACCTTTATACAGCAGATACACTTTATTGAAGTTTCTTTCTCTAGTTGTTTAAAGTATGTGTTTCATATCTGCATATCACAGAATAAACCCTTTTGGCACCAGGTAAGCTCAATCAATATCTTTCATGCAAGGCATTTTCATTTGGTAAGCTAACATTAATTGATATTAAATGTTTTCTTACAAGGTGTAATTTTTCAAAATAATATTTATTTAGTTGTAACATATTATTCTCTTAAATGATGTACTTGCTTGACATAAATGTTTGAATCCCTTACAGAGCATAAATCTATGTAGCATAATATTAAAGTAGATTACAAATGCAAAGCAAAAAAAGTCAGCATTATGTGATTGTGTCATTGTGTTATTGTATTACAACGATGGAGTAAACTGCACAATGTTATTGTAAATTAGAGAAATCTGTGCTTTACTGGAATTGGGAGTATGATAACCATAGGATTGCTATTAAACCAGATGAGGAGCTGATATAAGTTCATGATGAGAAAACAACACTATACGCTCATACATGTAGAAATTCAAACATGTCTAGGGAACCTTTTGCAACTTGCAGCCTTGGATCTTGCCTCATGATATCATATAGGGAATGGTTTCCACCATTTTAAGACACTGTGGAAAATGTGAAAAGAAGGATCTATAGGCACTGTATGGTAGACCAATAGAACTACAAGAAAGAAGTAAAGCGATAGTTTGATATGCCTATTCGGTACAAAAGTGGTGAGGAGAGCAATCCAGCCTTAAAGAGATACAGAATCAAAACCAGAAGGAGGGACTTAACATAGATGCTACAACTGGGACTAGAATCTGGTTGTGGTTAGATGGTAAAAAGTATCATGTGTATCACAAAGAATCTGTCCCAGTGATGGAACAACTGACACCAAATACTATAAGAGATGGCAGTCTAAGAACCAAAGGTGAACTGATCGAAAACTCTGAAGCAATTTAGTACAAGACTAATGCTGCCTAAAGACTTAAAAAAAGTGAGCACCCAGTGTGTTTTATCATTTGAAAATAACTAATGCTGAAAAGAGGTATTTGATCATAAAGAAGGAGCAATTCGCTATGAAGTATGCTTTGCCGCCTACATCAACTTACTCATATGTTCTTACCGTATCTCTAACCCAGCCTGATATATTACATTACTAAAACCTTTTTGCTATCTATAACACTAAGCAAGACAGACAAACACAGGCATGCACACGTATCAACACACATACACACACAACACACATGTTACAAATATAGAGTTTATCTTGGGGTTGTACCCTTTATGTTCAGGGCAAAGATAGTCAAAAGCACTACTACTTTCCCAGTGTCTCCATAACACTTTACATTGCATGAATTATTTCACTGTTATCACATCACAAGTTTATTATGTCACCATTGCAACAGGGTATAACATCTTCCAAAACATACTTTAGATTTCTATCTGGGCAATAGAGTTGTCTTTCTTATTTGTTCACATGGAGACATACCCATGACCTTTTCTATCACAGTTTTTGCCTATAAGCATGCTGCCCCTTTACAAAGGTAACCATGTTATCAGAATTCAACAGCCCCTGCAGCTCCCTCCTACCCACTAATATGTCACACTTGATTAATTTGGCAGTTGCAGAGTAACAAAATGAGTTTAAACCATTTTACCAGAGGTCCTACCATGATCCTTAAATGTATGTATTTATGTAATGTTTGTTAACCAAGGAAGTGGGGAAGTCAAGGACCCTTTTCAGCCATGGTCTGGTCCAGATAGGCAAATAAAGAGTAGAGGCACAAACAAAAGCACATTGTTTGAAAGATCAGAGTAAGAAATGTACACACTTTAGAAGTGGTAGCATATAACAGAAACATATAGACATAATATAAAGTAAACGATCACATATAGATATAATACAAAGAAAGTTCCCGTACCTCTCAACTTCTTACTGCAAGAAATCTGGACAAAGCCTGACAAAATGGGTGAACAAAGGCCCAAAAATAGGGACACATTTTAAATATTGCTCTTATAAACTTGGAAAATTGTTAGAATAACAGAATTTGAATTACCATACATTTTTCTGAAGGATATAAAGTCTGAAACACAAATGATTCTCATTATTTGTTGATTTTAATCCTTAAATCATCCCAGTGATTTGTCAAGAAAACACAATTTTTATGAGGAATAGACCAAAAATATGAGGCAAAAATCTAGACATTCTGCACAAATCTGTACAGTTGAGAGGTATGAAGGAACAATTAACAGTTATAGAATACAGGTTTTTGTAGTAGCAAATATACAGAAAGTATATAATTTAGATATAAAAAAAATGAGAGAAAGAAAACGTCTAACAATGCAAGTGTTCCTTTCCTTCCTCATTAAAAATGGCTGACCAGGTATCCATGTAGAAAAGTAAGCATAGCCTTAATAACAACTATAGATGGGAGGAGAAGGTAGTGGGGTAGTAAACCCTTATATCTGAATAATTACATTTGTTTACCTTGACTAAATGGCCATGAAAAGATATCTTGAATAGCTTAAGATTGTGTATTTGCTTAACAGAGCACATAATTCCAGTATGTAATAGCAATTGTAAAGACTTACCTCTCTCGGGTAGCAAGAGCAAACAGAGGCCTTAGAAGTTGTAGAGAGTTTATGATGTATAAGAAGTAGGCTAGGTTCTACATAATTTACATGTTTCTCAATATGTTTAACATTAATGTTAAAATTAACATTGATGCTGTAGAAGTTAGCAATGTGGTCTCTTTTCCCACATTTAAAACAAAGTATATGTGCAGCTGATCCCTTCAATTTAGCAAAGGACTTTTCTGCCACTGTAAGCAATTCCTCTTCATAAAGTTATTCATGGCATAAGATCGTACTGTACCAGAGTAACAAAACTTTTGAGAATTTTTTGTATTAGATGGACTCAGCCACATGGTAATTATGACTTGCTGTACCTGTTTAAATCTATTAACCACCAATATACCTATCATTGCTTCCTTACTATTATGACCTTCAGGTCTAACCATTAAGATACTATGTTTAATTCAGATGTGTCGACTCTTACCATTCTGCTTTAGAAAAACTTCTACTCATGAAATTTGTGAACTTGGATCTCCCCTGTGACCCCTGCTCAAGCAAATAAGCCTTACTTTCCCATACTCTTTGAAGATTGTTCTTTTCCTAAATATGAAATCATAGAGGGGATCTTCCATCAGCTGTGCAGAAAGTATCCAAGATCAACTGGCTCAGTGCCATCCCCCTTCTCTAGTGAGCCATTAAAAACAACTATGTAAGCCTAGAAATCCACTTCTCAGATTAGCACCTTCAGCAGTGGCATGGCTCTGGGTGATGCAATGCATTCTTGCAGCGACTACCATTCCCTCAACAGGAGTAATCATTTACAGGAGTTCCTCCACACTGACCATCTTGTCAGCAATGCAAGATTTGGTGGTCTCTCTCATTAACATGGCACAGGTTTGTGAAACAGATATTCAGAGACACAGCTCAAGGACAAATGGTAGGTATGCACTCCTAAAATTACATTTTGAACCTTGAGATACAATGCAGCCACCAGAAGCGAGCATGCTGCCTCAGACTGTACCACAAACTACAACACAGTAATGGAAAGAGGTATGCTTAAGTACTAGTTACTACTGCATGGTGCAGTATAGCACTTAACCCAATAAAGGCTTTTTCAGCAGCACAGACTACATAAAAAAGAGGACAGATAATTATAAAGACTCCTTGTTACTTGACAGTAAAGCTTTGGCTATGCTACATTTGAAGCCTTATTCTTCACCAAATTGCAAAATTAATGTAGCTGACTGGATAGTCTTTGTTATAAAAGGAGTTTTATTTTTGAGAACTTAAATAAAAACCTGATTTTGGCAAAGATCAAAACAGTGGCTCAAACTAAATAAAAGTAATGTACAGTGCCTTGCAGAAACTCAGGTGCTAGATACAAACAGAACAAATACATAGACTGTTGTTCAGGCATTTTTCTAGGCAACAGGAATCAGGACAATCCCTTGGCAAAAAGTCCTTGGTAAAAACTTTTATTCTCAAGAGCCCATTTTCTGGATCTCCATCTAGTTCTCTTAACAAATCCAGACTCCTCTGGTTCTTCTCTGACTTCTGATTTGGGGTATACAGCTCCTTGAATTTATCTCATTAAAGCCTTCTAATACCTCCAGGTGTTTCTCTTGTTACATCCTACTGACGCATATAGATGTTGAATATTACCTATTCATATTTACAATATTAATAATTCCAAAATGATGCTGCATACAAGTTATTGAAAGATTACAGCTTAAAAATTGCATAACGTTGAATGCAACTGCACTAATACTTGACCTCTGTCTAGTGCAGATAAAGACATATTAATGTATGATTATATAATATTTATTTATTTTATCACACATTTCATATTTCTCTAAATATTGGTACAAAAAACTGGCACAGACAGAACTGTTTAGCCATTATTGAAAACTCTCGGCTAGATGAGAGCTTGTATGTAACTTGAGCAGTTGCTTAAGTACTGTAAGCTGTTTACAAAATATTACAAACATAATGTGTTTAATGTGACTTATAAAATCCAGTTTAAGACTAAAAACCTAAATAATAGTGCTTCTATAAAATAGCTTGTGCTGAAGAGTTTGCCATTTACAGTTCTTTAGAAACGTCTATGGCTCCAGAGATACAAGCATATGTTTGAAATGTGAGAACATAATCTGATTTTATCAAAAAAAAAAAAAAAAAAACTTATGCTCAGCCCATTGGAAGTTAACATTGCAAACTTCCAGAGATCTTCTGGAGGGAATAAAACTGACACCTGTGTCTAATTAGAAGTGTTACCCTGACTTCCCCTTAAAGGGGAAGCTGCGATACACATAGTTATTGCAAATAGTATTAGCATAACTCATGAAAATAAGCATCCACAAATTTCATTGGTGAAAACCACCATGCAATGTTTGTACACATATATTTATATATATATATATATATATATATATATATATATATATATATATATATATATATTTATATATATATATATATATTTATATATATACACACACACACACACACACACACACACACACATATAAACATATGGGTCCACTTTGTAATTTCGAAATACTGAAATCTCGAAATTCAGTATTTTGAAACCACAAAGCCGAAAACCCAATCGCAACTCACAAACTCGAAAACACACAACCGCAAAATTCAAAATCTCGTAACTACGCTACACATACAGCACACACATATACACAAAACTCTCCCCCACAATCAAACAAACTGATCGAAGCTACATATAAGCAGGGGGGCAAGCCCCCCTGCACCCCCATGTGGGGGGCTGCATCCCCCCACCCCCCTACTTATATATTCTAACTCCGAGATCGTACAAATAGAAACACAAATGGAATTCATACACACACATCTTACAGTCCCTCAGACACACAAATAACAGTCAGAACACACACTTACACAGACTAAACCCCTAATCAACATACTCACACATGCAAAGTTACCAAAATTAAACCCAAACATCCACACACCGTACCGCCGGAAGCAGGAATTCAAAATATCTGTGCTTCGGTATTTTGAATTTCGTGCTTCTGCCAGTTTTGAAAATGTGAGTTTGCGGCTTTGTAGGCTCGAAATACTGAATTTCGAGATTTCAGCATTTTGAAATTACAAAGTGGACCCAATATATATATATATATATATATATATATATATATATATATATATATATATATATATATATATATATATATATATATATACTGTGTGTGTGTGTAAAAAAAGTATCATCATCATAAAGCTTTTCCCCATTTTCTACACGGGGTCAGAGTGTCGTATCAACTGTTGCTATCTCTTGATTCTCTTCCATTCCCCAACATCCTTCAACAGACATCATCGTTTCCTCTTGCCTTTTTCGTTTCTCTCCCAAAGCTTCTACACAACATTGTCTTCTGCTTCCCTGTACCGGTGTTTGAACCTCGTATCTCTTTCCTTTTTCTGCAATTGGAGCTAGTTTGGCTTCAGCTGTTATGTCATCAGTTCTTCATCTGTCCCAGTGTGTGCATCCTACCATCGATCACATGCACTTCATCTGCATTACCTCCAGCTTCTTCAGCTGCGCTGCCTTCATTGCCCAGGTGTCTGCAGCATACAGAAGTCCTGACTACAAGTCTGTTTTGTAACACCGTACTTTTCACATTCTTTGGCATTCTTCTGTCACACACACTACCTGTGCCAGATGTATGCAGCCCCTCTGATTCTAGCCTTGACCTCATCATTAAGACTTTCCCTCTTGTCAACCACGCCTCCCATATACTTGAAGCTTTCAGACATTTTTTTCTCTTCTATCTCAATTTTCATCTTCTTCTGAGTCCCTCATTTGCTGCCATTACAACTGTCTTGTTTGTACTGTTTCATCCTTTGTGTCTTCAGGTTTGCATTCAATCTCTTATCATTTACTGAAGCTTCTGTTCAGAGTCTGCTTGAAATCCCACAATGTCTGCTTACAGCAGTTTTGTTGATCTGTCGCCTCTGATGTGTTTGCTAATGTATTCCATCACCAGTATGAATAGCAGTGGTCTCAGAGCTGAACCCAGATACCCACTCACTCCCACTCGGTATGCCTCTGTGAGTTAGAATATTGTTTGTTCTTATGTTATTGGGTCTTTGTATATATCCTGCACTAATTCTACTAGTGTTACTGGGACGTCAGACCATCTTAGGATTGCCAGATCAGCTTTCTTGAGACCATGTCATATGCTTAGGTGGTCTCTGTCCTTATCTCCTTGTATCTTTATATTTTGCTTCTTCCACACTATTGGTTTCACTGCAAACATTGGGTCAATTGTGCTGCATCATGATCTGAATCTGAACTGCTCACCTCCCATCTTACATTTACTACTCTGTGTTTGCATTTATCATTCACCCTCTCCAGCACTTTCATGCAGTGTGACAGGAGTGTGACACCCCTATACTGCACACAGTTGTGAATGTCCCCTTTTTAAGTACACTGGCACCAGTATGCTTATTTTCCAGTCTTCAGCTATATGTCTTTGTATCCATACTGCTATGAGTACCCTCAGGAGCTATTTCTCCCTTAGCTCACCCAATATATTGATCAAATCTGTAAGGACTTTATCTGAGCCTGCTGCTTTCCTTGACTTCATTTTCATTGGGGCTGTTCTTACTTCTTCTAGGGAAGGCTTTTCTTCCTCTTTCACTGTATGCTGTCTGTGGGCAGTATACCTTCTGTGGGATTTTCTTCATTCAGAAGCTGCTGGAAGTTCTCCTTTGATCTGCCTTTGATGTCATGTGGACAACTGAGCAGGTTGTTACTGGTATCCCTTGTTGACTAGTGTCACCATCTTCCTTGTTTTCTCTTTATCTTGCAACCTGATACAGTTTCTTTGTGCCATCTTCTGAGTTACTTTCCTCAAGGTGGTAGAGTGCCTCTGATGCCTTGTTCTTTGTTATTGTGACTGCTCTCTTAGCCTCTTTGTCAGCCAACCAGTATTCCTTCTTAGTCTGGTCCTTTACTTCTATCATCCTCTTTTCCCTGCACTTTTGTCTTCTTTTGATAACTTCCTGGACTTCTGCGTTCCACCACTAACCTACATTATGTGCCTTGTTTCCATACCTGACTTGGCTGCTTACCTGTTCTTAGTCTTCTCACATGCTGTTTTAAGCTGCTGTCATTCTTCTTCAGCTCCATCTATTACCCCTTCTTCCTGAGGCGCTAGATCCTTGAGTATTTCCTCAAACTCTTGCCCTTTCTCTCCAGTCAACTTCTAGGTCTTCTGCCTGGTCGCTGTTGACCCTAGAGTCTTCTCTGACCACTGCTTGCAGCGGATTGTGGCCACCAGTTGTTTATGCTGTGGGAAGACTGTGGATGACTTTGCATTCGTTCATTCTACCCAAGTACCCTTTCCTTACTGGGAGGATGTCTACCTGAGTTGCATGTTGGCCACTCTTGTATATGATCTTGTGACTCTGTCTCATGGTGAACCATGTGTTGGGCACCATTAAGCCATTTATTAGGGAGAAGGTGAGAATTGCCTTTCTTTCTTTATTCCTGTTATTCCCGGCATTTCTCTTATCCTGTTTTATCTGTCTCAGTATGACCATTCAGGTCCTCCTTATTAACACCGACTCATTCTGTCATGCTTTACCCAGTACGCCATGCAAGTGATGCTTGAACGCACTATTTTCCTCACCATTACAACACTGCAGTGGGAAATAGGCAGTCATTCTGAATACTGCCCTCTCTTTTACCTGAATTCTGATTGCCATGAATCTATCACTAATTGTGATGACATCCATCCCTGTCTCCAAAGAAATTTCCCTTAACACAAATACCCATGCCCATTTTTGGCGACATTAGTCAGTATGACCAAATCACCTTGGGAGAGTCTTTACACCATTAAGTGGCTAACCCTGACATAGCTCGCAGTCTGTGATCCATGTTCTTCCATCTAGAGGATGCTGCATATCACAGTTGATGCCTAAAGCGGTTGGTCTGCATAACTTTTCCCTGATAGGCACGTAGAATCTTTGCTGCTGTTCATGACTGCATTCATTTTGGGTGAGCTTGAGGAGGAAATACCCAGCATGTTTTGGGAAGAGGGAAGTACCCCACAGAGGCATGGGAAGAACATGCACACTCTAAACAGGCATTGGTCGCAGGTCAGAATCAAACCCTGTACCTTGTCTTATATATACATGTATGTATGCATGTTCATAGGATCATAGGCTCATAAGTGATTACTAGGCTAATGACCTATGGGGCCCTTTTAAAGCCTATCCTTACTTCCCCCATGTATCTGTCAAGTTGATATTCTGGGACTGTTTTATGGGGTATATGTAGATTTGGATATGGGTGGTGGTCAGGCATTTACAGGCTGCCTCTATCTATTAGAGAGATAGGTGCCAGATGAGGGCAGATTTCCAGTTCCCCACCAAATGGTCCAGGTAATGTTTGAATTGGGTTAGGGAAGACATCTGCATGACATGGATGGGAACCCTGTTCCAGGGAAGGGGTAGTCTCTGAGACATATACCCGTCCCTTCAGCATGTCTTATTTATGTTGCAGGCAGAGTTTAGGTCCCTAAATGGGGTAATTCTGATGTTATTAGTTTTGTGTATGTGCAGCAGGTCCATCAGAGTGGGATCAGAGGATACTTTGTAGTCCAGACATAGCTCACCTCTCAGCAGCCTGTTGGACACCGAGTACTAAGACATGGCTTTGAGATAGTCTGCATAGGTCATGTTGTTTATGCGCTGTATTCTTTTTGTAAGAACCTCTGTGGATGCTCCATTTGTTGCCTATGCCTTGGCAGGAACATAGTAAAGGGGGTTTGTAATCATTGATTAGTCTGATGAGGGCTCAGTACAGAGGAACAGTGACATCCTCAGACCTAGATGCCATACCCTTGTTTATATGTTGAGTGACATAGAATGATGCCCACACCACAGTAGACACATGATGGTCAAAGAGCAGGGTACTTTCTACATGTCATCCCAAATCTCTGACCAGTGGGTGCACTCCTAGGAGTGTTTTGCCAATTTAATAGTTTCCAGGGGTAGCTATCTTCCCAAAGGATACTACTATGCATTTCTTGGCATTGAGTTTTAAACTGTGGCTCTGTAACTAGTTATTTGTCTGTGTTAGGCCTTCTTGGAGGGTATTTGTGTCACTGGGGGATTCTATGACAATATCCAGTTTGTAGTCATCTGCAAACTTGGTCAGAGAGAGGTCCTTGATGTTGGCCTTGACCTCAGAGAAGCAGATGGCAAAAAGGAGTGGTCCGAGTCCTGAGGCACCCCGTTAGTGATTGGACACTTTGTGGAAGTAGACTCACCTATTCTAACTTCTTGGGTCCTGTCTGTGAGCCATCTGGCTTTCCAGTGGATGACATAAAGGTTAATACCTAATTTCATGAGTTTGTCAACAATGCCCAAGTAAGAAAGCTTTGGCCAGGTCAAGGTAGGCAGTATGCACTGTTTTTCCCTCATCCATTGCTTTGTTGACTTTCTCAAAGACATCCATCAGACTGAGTTGGAATAACCTGCCTTCATAAAATCAAACTGGGCTGGATCCTGTGAATGAAGGTTTCTTACATCACTGTATATTATTTCCATGAAAATTCTTTAAATGGTCTTGAATCTGAGACTAGTCTGGCCTATAGGTCTTCAACTAGCTGGGTGTGTAGTTGGCTTGCCCTTATGTAGAGCGATGCCAGTTACAGTTCCATTCACTTGTCACAAAGCCTGTCTGGAGCCTATGGTTAAGTAGTAATTCTAGTGGTCCTGACAGGTCATGCTTCATGCAATTAAGGAGGCATTCTGAGCTATCAGAGCTCACTGATGCAGTGTTCTTGGCTTGGAGAGTGCAGTGGGGACCTCTTCCCAAGTGATAGTTACAAGAATTATAAATGAGAGGGCATCTGCAGGGGAGGGGTGGAGTAAAATTGGAGCTAAATTTGTCATCCAATAGATTTGCTCAGTCTTCCAGCTCAGTACAGGGGGCTCCATTAACATTTAGTTTGGCACGACTGAATAAAGCTGAATTAGTCTTGAGACTGCCTTTGGTCTAGGAGGCTATTTTTACCTCAAACTTAACTTTGGTAGACTTAATTAGCTTCCTAAGTTGCTTGTTTAGATTAATGAGGGAGTTTTTATCTTGCTAGGCATTATGATTCCTAATTTTTTGCCATGATTTTCTTTCTTTTGTTATACAGCCTATTGATGCTGGGATTCCACCAGGGTTGCTTGTTTTTTGAGTTTGTCAGGTGCTTTTACCCGGTAGGAATAGCTGCCACAGTGCAGCTGTTAACATAATTGTACAGGGCTTCTGTGAACAACTCCAAATAATGAAACATCAAAAGTTGTAAACGGAACAAACAAACTGCTGAAAACACAAGGCAATCCCAATGGCGAAAAAAGCAGGAAACAGTTGATTCACTCTATCGATTTAATATAGAATAAAGACACAGTATACATGAAGAGCTTTTCATCTCGTAGATACAAAGACTTCTTCAGATGTAAAAAGCCACATTTAAAAATGTTTTAAATACCAGTAATACCTAGTCATGTGGTCCCAGTCCACCCAATAGAGATTACTCGTGAGTAAAACTTTTAAATTAAGGTGACAAAACACAAAAGCACTTATCACCACAAATTTTACTACATGGTACACAACGGATTGGTACCTAGTACCATCACTACTTATAAAAACAACAAAAATGTGTGTAAATAATTGTAGTTTAACCTACGTTCCTGTGTGTTCACATATAAAATTTAACCATGTTTTTCTGAGAAAACTCATTTTATAAAAGATTACCTAATGGTCTAAAAATCTACTGTTTAAAATAAACCCATACATACTGCATGCCAAAACACATAGACATAGCTACCTAGTGCATCTTTAAATCAATTACTACATTTCTGTTGCTGGTGCCCATTTACCTTTCCAGAGCCTTAAGCTTGAGCACACTGGCAATAGTACACATTTCATTTAATCTTGGGTAATTATATGCATTCATTAAAATCTGCCAGTATAACTCTCTGACTTCCAGCAAGAGAGTACTAGGACCCCCTCTTGGGTCATATGGAATTTGGTCTATTTAGTCTATAATTCCGGTAATCACGGCCACACAGGTAGAAATCTCACTCTTCAAAGCTAAGAATACAGCATCCATGGGACCAGATGACATCCCAGGCTGTGTACCACACGAACTACAAAATGAACTGGCACCTCACCTAAGTGCCATGTTTAATCATAGCCTCACCTCAGGCTTCATGCCCACTGAGTGGCGCACAGCTACAGTTATCTCACTTCACAAGGGGGGATCCACCTTGGATCCAGGGAACTACCGCTCCATCAGTCTGACGAGCTTGATCTGCAAGGCCATGGAATGTATTATCATGGAACTTATAAACAAAGACATTGGCAACCTTCAAACACTGGATCCCACCCAATTTGGGTTTGTGAAGGGCCGATCTTGTCTCCTCAGTCTCCAGAGCTGTGGACGAGGGTAAGGTGGTCCACACAGCCTATCTGGACCTTGCCAAGGCCTTCAACACCATCCCCCACTCTGGAATCATAGATAAACTTACCAAGCTGGGCATTAATCCCTACATCACCCAATGGGTTGCTAACTGGCTTACTGATAGAACCCACACTGTAAAAGTAGCCAACTCCAAATCCAGCTCCAGATAAGTGACAAGTGGAGTACCTCAGGGTTCAGTCCTAGGACTGCTCTTGTTTGGCATCTACTTCTCTGAAGTACAGGCCAACACTAAGGGACTCTGGCTAACAAAGTTCGCAGATGACTGCAAACTGGGAGCCATTATTGAATCCCAAAATGATGTGGATATTCTATAAAAGGGCCTTACAGAAACAGATGTTTGGTGCCAGAGCCATGGGTTCAAGCTCAGTGCCAAGAAATGTATAGTTATTCCCTTTGGGAAAAAACATGTACCCATGAATTACCACATAGGTGGCAGTACACTAAACACTGAAAGTGTGATAAGAGACTTACAGACACAGGTGGACAGTGGTCTCACCTTCGATAACCACATTGCCACAACAGTCAGGAAATACTTCTATGTGGCACACCTCATCACTAAGGGCTTTTCATCCAGAAAAAAGGAGGTCATTATCCCTCATTAGACCCATTATAGAATACAACACCCCATTTGGTATGTACCTGTCAAGACATCTGCAACAATTGGAAAGGCCACAGAAATACCTCACTAAAAGAATCACAGGCCTAAAGCAGATGTGCTATGCTGACCATCTAAAAAAACTCCATCTATACTCTGTCACATATCGTCTACTCAGAGGCAATCTCTGCTTAACATACAAGGCCATGTCAAACCCAGAGCTGTTGGACATGCTACACTTAAAGAAATCCCAATCCCTCAGAGCCACATGCTCCAGGGATCTAAACCTTGTCATCACAATGAACAAAATATGCTGGAGGGATAGGTTCCTGACCCAGAGACTCCCCAAACTCGGGAATAGACTGCCCAGACATGTCAAGCAGAGCACCTCTTTGGCCCTCTTCAAAAGGAACCTTGATGATTGGATTCATAATTCCTGTGTGTGAAACTATAATGTGAAATTATTCAGTGTATATATATATATATATATATATATATATATATATATATATATATATATATATATATGTTTTAAATCATTTTATTTATCAAATATTTTACTACCTTTTAGTGTGGCTGGATATTTAGAAAGTACCTTTAGTAACCTGAGAGTGTTTATGCTTATTGTGATAATACCAGGGCCTCTCTGAAAAGCCTTGCTGCTTGGATTACATGCTACCATTTAAATCAATATTTATTTTATCCAATATAACTGAACAACCCTTTTGAAGGGCATTGTGGTATTTGACTGGTGGCAGCCATTACCTCTAATTTGGGAGAGGACATAGCAAGTGAATCTGAGGAAGTCTTTCCCAAGAGTGTTTGTATGTGTGAATATCAAATATGTAGGAATGTGTGTGTCAAATACCTAGAACTGGGACACAGTGCTCTGCAGTGGCTAGTGTGAAGACTCATTTGGGGACCTTGAGTAAAGCATATAGTCCAGTCCCAGGTTTGAAGCCTGTTCCCAGTGTACTCTTAGGGGAAATTGTGTGTTTCTATCCATGCTTTAAGTGATGTCTCCTTACCAGAGGCAGTGAGGACTGAGGCTCATTAGTTATTGCTCTTGGGGTTAAGTGGGGTCATCACATTATTTGGTGCCAGCGGTGTGGGATTTTAACTAAGCTTTGGTAGCCTGTGGTTAGTTGTCACTGAGGTGTTCATCTCTTTCAGCCACTAGATAAACATAAGGAGTTTCATTTCACAACAGTTCTAGTTATGTTTTAGTCAGTTTAGTCGGGTGTATATTACGTTATCGAACTTTTAAAAGTTCGAATGTCATATAGTTGAAGCCATATGATCGAACTTTTAAAAGTTCGAAAAGTAAAAAAAAAATAAAAAAATAAACAACAGAAAAAAACCTACTTGACCATTTTAAGCAGAGAGGCAACCCCCCCCTGCACCGCCACGTGGGGGTCTGCACCCCCACACCCCCTGCTCTTTAAATATACCAACTCCAAGATCGCACTACAGTGCAGGAAAGGGAAATCTTCCCATTCCGCACTGTATGGAGAGCTCCGTTAAACCGTTCGTACTTTAAAAGTTCAATCATATGGTGTCGGCCATATGACATTCAAACTTTTAAAAGTTTGATAACATAACATACACCTGTTTAGTCAGGGACAGCAGGCAAAGATGTCAGCAGAGGATTATAGCAAGCTGACCAGGAACCAGTTGGCCAAGGTGTGTGAAGCCAAAGGACTGGTGCATGCCAACCTGACTAAGGAAGCAATGATCTCAGTCTTAGTCGCAGCCACCGAGCAGACCAGCAATGAAGGATATCCAGTTTGGCATTGGGGATAAGCAGCCTTGTGTGACAAGACAGTGTATCTTTTCTTCAGATGACTTGAAAATCCATCTGGCGTTAAAAAGACTCAAACTGGAGGCTGAAGAGAAGCAGTGTCAGTATGCACTGTGACGTTTGGAGTCTGAGGAGCGGACGAAGCAGTATCAGCATGAAAAGGAACTGTAGATCAAGCATTTCAAGATGAAGTTGAAGAAAATGAGAGGCAGCGATGTTTGGATTCTGTGGAGAGGGAGAAGCAGCATCAGCATAAAAGGAGATTCTAACCCTTCAACAGGGTCATGGAGGTAATGGGGAAGGGATTGACCAAACCCCAGAAGCCATAAAGGTCCATAAAGTTTTTTCCTCAGTACAGGAAGGGAGATGACTTTGATAGATTTATTTATATATTTGAGAGGGTATGTAAACAATATAAGGTTGGCCAAGGACTCTGGGTATAGTTTCTGACCACCTTACTCCATGGTAGACCTGTTAACGCAATTGCTAAACTGTCTAACATCGATTGTTTGAATTATGATCATGTAAAACAATATTTACTGGATTGTTTTAAATTAACTCCTGAAATGTATAGAAAAAAGTTTTGTGAACATAGATGCAAGGCAGACAAAAGTGTATGTGATTACATTGCTGATTTAAGTACTTACATTCACAGGTGGGTGAGTGGGTGTCAGGTCATAGTTTTGAAGGACTGCAGACCTTATGGTGAGGGAACAAGCTCTTAGCACTTTGCCTGAGGACATGAAGATCTGGTTGGCAGACCAACTGTGTAACTCTGCAAATGAGTTGGGGAGAAAATGGGGTCTCTGCTTGGCAAGTAGGACAGCACTACATAAGAAAGGGGTACCCAGTGCTGCACATGGACCTAAGGGAACCCATGGGGGCAGTATAATCTACTTCAAACAAGTTCACCAGTAACAGGGGATGGCACTAGTTCAATCATAAGGTCAGGATCAGCCATTAGATGTTTCAAATGTAATCAGAAGGGCCATGTAGCATACAAATGTCCATTGAAGCAAGGTGTGAAACAAAATGTGAGGGAGGCTAGCAAGTGGGAATGACAGAATGCCAGTGATAAGTTGTCTGGAAACAACAGAGGTGCCAAATTATCCCCAAAATTTGTATCCTATCTTTGTGGATGGAAAACACACCACTATTAAGAGAGACACAGCTTCTGATATAACCATTGTGAGGTCTGCAGTGGTTAATGAGGAACAGTACATGTTTGGACAGTCCACACCAGTCAGAGATTTTGGTGGGACCTCTTTACAAATACCTTTGGCCAGTGTGCAACTTGACTAGGACAGTGGAAAAGGGAACAAGCAGGTAGGTGTGTTTGTGATATCTCTTCAGATGTCTTAATAGGGAATGATTTTGATAGTGTAGTACCTTGTGTGCATGTAATGACACACAGTCAAGCTTGGAGACAGGAACATAGGTCCGGTAGCCTGGGGGAGACCCAGACAGATGGGGCTGGTGATGTGGTTACTTCAGGGAGGGAGCTACCTTGTATCAGTGAGCCTGAAGGTGAACCACAGCTGCTGGTAGGTACCATTGTTCCTGTGGACAAGGTGACTGCAAGGACAGAGGAGTGATGGTATCTAGGCTGACAGTGAGGCACTGCTGACAGAAGATACTGGGCTTCCTGTGGCTGGGGAGCTAGAAGGGGTCACTAAAGTAGAGTTGAGAAAGGGTCAACTTACGGACCCTACATTACGGAGCTCAAGAGAAGTAGCTAAGCAGGCATCTGATGCTCAAGGAAGAAAGGAGTCTGTATACTGGAAAAAAGGGTTACTGTACATACAAAGAGTGGATCCCTGAGGGAGGGCTAGAAGGTGAGTTAATACAGCAGTTGGTAGTACCCAGAGCCTACCTTTTGGAGCTTCTACTCATAGCCCATGATATTACTTTTGCATGCCATATGGGCTTAAAGCGTACTAAGAGACACATTATGCAAAACTTGTATTGGCCTGCGATTCCAAAGGATGTAAAGGGGTACTGCTGGACTTGTAAGTAGTGCCAAAAGGTAGGCAAGGTGTGAGACAAGGGAAAGGCTCCATTGCTGCCTTTGCTTGTGATTGAAGAGCCATTTCAGAGGGTACCCTTGGATATTGTAGGGGCTTTGAGTACTCCAAGTTCTACAGGAAAGAAGTATATCCTGGTGCTGGTTGATTATGCTACCAGATACCCTGATGTGGTGGCTCTGCCCTCCATTGAGGCAGAGAAAGTAGCAACTGCCTTGTTAGACATTTTCAGCAGGGTAGATTTTCCAAAGGAGATACTGACTGACCGGGGTGCCAACTTTATGTCAGACCTTCTGGCTGGTCTGTGGAAGCATTGTGGGATGAAACATCTCAATCCCTCCCCTACCATCCCCAGACTAATGGTCTTGTAGAGAGGTCATACTCTACATTAGAGACTATGCTATGGGCATTTCAGACCAGTTTTAAAGGGAGTGGGACAAATATTTGCCCCATTTATTATTTGCCTACAGAGAGGTACCTCAGGAATCTACAGGCTTTTCACATTTTGAGTCACTGTATGGGCATAGGGTGAGGGGCTCTTTAGATTTGATTCATGATGAGTGTGAGGGTGAACATAAATCACACAAGCAGCCTGTTATAGGTTGTGCCCTAAATGTCAGGACAAGGCTTATAGAGCTCATGTGTTTGGCCCAGGAGAACCTAGCAGTAGCCCAACAGCAAAAAAAGTTTGAATCCAAAAGGCTACTAGCTGAATCACAAAGATGCTGGAGACGTGAATAAATTCCACACTTTTAATGAAGGTTTAGCGCTTTCATCTAGTACAACTAGACTTCATCAGAACTGCAATTAAATAAAATGGATTCATTTTGTTTTGGTTGAAGTGGCTACTTGGACTTTTTTTCTATTAGCAAATAAAGTTTGGTATGACAGGAATGCTCAAGCCCAATAGTATACTGTAAGGCAACAGGTTATGGTACTCATTCTTGTCAGACACAATAAGCTGCAGGCAGCTTGGGAGGGAACCTTCAAAGTGGTAAGGTAGGTCAGTGATGTTAATTATATGGTAAACCTGCTTAGCGGGAGGCAGGGGCACAAACTGTACTATGTTAAAATAATGAAGCCTCAGCATATCAGAGAGGTCTTGGGCAAACTGCAAAGGGCAGATTGACCATTAAGCCCAGTAAGTGTCAGGTCGGTATGACAGAGGTCTCCTACTTGGGACATAGAGTAGGGAGTGTTAAGATTAGGCCATAACCTGCCAAAGTGGAAGCTATTCATTGCTGGCCTTCCCCTGTTACCAAAAAGTAGGTGAGAGCATCAATGGGGACAGCTGGGTACTATAGAAAGTTAATTCCCAATTATAGTACAGTAGCTGATCCCCTCACAGACCTGACAAGGAAAACAAGACAGCTAAGGTAGTGTGGACCCCAGCCTGTGAGCAGACATTCCAAAAGCCCAAAGGGGCTTCAGGAAGACCCCCCCCCATGTTAGCCAGTCCAGATCACAGCAAATAATTTGTTGTGTGGGTGGATGCTTAAAGCCATGTAGTGGGAGATGTATTTAGCCAGGTTTCCTGAGATGGAGAAGAGAATCCAGTTGTATATCTCAGCCATAGACTGTAACCCAGGGAGGAAAGTTATACAGCTGTAGAAAAAGAATGTCTAGCCATAGTATAGGCACTGAAGAAACTTCAGCCTTATCTGTATGGAAGGAAATTCACTGTGGTTACAGACCACCATCCTTTAACATGGCTACACAGTGCCAGCCAGGAAAATGCCATGTTATTAAGGAAGATCCTAGGGTTGCAGGCATATGACATGATAGTGCAGCACCTTAGTTGGGTCAGCAATGCCAATGTAGATACTGTAGACTCTCAAGACAGGGTATGGATTAAAGTGTTCCCAGACAAGCCCATTTCTCTCAAGCAACATTTTTCCAGGGTCACTTGAAAAACTAGCTTGATTCTTCAAAGGGGGGGGGGGTAACTTTGTGCGGCATTGACAGCTGTACCAGGAGAAGTGAGACAGTGCATGTGTGGCATGTGCCAGCATTGTTAGCTGAAGTTTTATAAATAATCTCATGTCATTTGACTGTCACATTGATTTGCATGGATGCTTATATTAAAAATGTATTTGTAAAAGTTGCTTATGTTAAAATGCTGCAACAGAATCTTAACAGAGTTTTGAATGTGTATTGTGCCATAGTCAGGTGACTAGATGTGATGTCATTCTATAACCAGATGAAGGATGGAACTCTGGCAACTGCAGTTTGTTGTTTGTTTTCATTTTTATTTTTTTCTTTGGAATCTGATATAAAACATCTATGTCAGTTATCACAGTTCAATTATTCAGTTGTTAGTTGAACAGTTCAATCAGTGTGTTACATCTCATCTTGCCTTGTGGAAGTGAGCATCTCAGCAGTATCTTGCCTTGTGATACTAAGTGAGTTAACTAGGGACAGTTTCTTTTTATTTCATTTAGGAAAAGCACAGTAAGATTATTTTTGTATTATTTTTCTGCATATGTGGGATTCTGTCCAACTGTGTTATTTTTATTTTTTCTGTGACAGAAAAACACTGATGTTTATTGTAGCTAAATATTAAGCTGTCTCCTGCTTTCATTATTAAATATTTTTATACCTTTTTATTGTGGCTGATCTTTTAGTGAATACTTTTAACATCTTGAGAGTACTTGTGCTTATTTTAGTGACAATGTGGCCACTCTGATAAGCCTTACTGCCTTGGTCACACTCTACCATTTATATCAGTATTAATTTGACAAAGTGTAAATGGTTATCCTTTGTAAGAGCCTTAGAATATCTGACTGGTGGCAGCAATCTACCTTGTAGTCAGGAGAAAGAGGATAGCCGGTGAATCTGTGTCAGCCTATCTCAGATATGTGTGTGTGTGTGTGTGTGTGTGTGTGTGTGTGTGTGTGTGTGTGTGTGTGTGTGTGTGTGTGTGTGTGTGTGTGTGTGAAAAATCAGATATTCATGTGTGTGTCAGATACTTGGAACGGGGACACAGTGCTCCAAGGTGGGTCTTGTTTGGGATCTGGAGAGACAGAGAGTCTAGTCCCAGTGGAGCATGTTCCCTGTGTACTCTTGGAGGAAATTGTGTTTGATGCAGAGAGCTGCATTTGAAATAATTTGTAAATCTATTCCTGTTTTTAGTGACTGCCTCTCTCTGACATCAGTGGTGAGGACTGGGGCTCCTTGATTATTGGCCCACTGTGAAGAGGGGCCATCACAGTAGCTTACTGAGTCATTGATTTAATGTTGTATGACTCAATTATTAACAATGAGATCACTTCTAACTGTATAGACTTTTTAGGGTGGAAAATCCAAGAATAATTATATTTGGAATTTCTAAAATATATACTAACAGAATGGATTCACATTTTAGACTTTCTATTTTGACAAATGGTTCTAAGACTGAACCATTACCTAAATATATTGATGGGAAGTTACAAAACATCTGTACACGTGGATTACTTGTTAAAAGACTCTTGGTATTTTTTACAAATCCTTAATGGAGTTAATTATACACTTGATGCAAGTTTTGTGACAATCTATATCAAAATCGTTTTCAGTAAAACCACAAAGAACTGGAATGATTCATAGAAGTTATTACAGATTTTAAGGAACTGTCCATCATAAAGCTTATGTTAGTGGACACCTTTATGGGAATGGTGTTAAATAACAATTTTATCTATTTTGAGGGTGGATTTTTTAAACAAGTGAGTAGAGCAGCAATGGGGCAGTTTGTGCCTCCATTTTTGGCAATTTAGTTTTAGTTCAGTGGGAGAGGAATTTTGTCCATAACACTATTTATTGAACAAAATAGTAAACCTATTTGCTCTTTTTAGATGATATTTTTCATGTTGTGAAGGGGTACTGAGAATGGTTTGGAGGAAGTTATTGATTATATTAAGCAGATTACTGAGTTTTAAAGATTTTCTTATTCCTACTCCAAAATGGCTATCAATTATTTAGATGTATACCTTTATAAAGATGAAAAGAATTTCAGTTTTCAGTCTAAAATTTATCAGAAATCCATCTTCAGTAAGTCCTACCTACATTACAAGAATTGCCACTCCTATTATAAAAAAAAATAAAAAAAAAACAATTTGGAAAAAGGACAGTTAGCGACAGCATCGTGAAGAAAAGATTTTCAATGAGCCAGTATTAGTAATCTAAAAAATGTGGAATGGGGATACCGCTCAGATTTATTGAATGGCTTTGTAGATGAGGTCATAGAGGGGGAATGATTTCAGGTCATTCTAAGTAAGTGGAAGGGGGAACATGGAACAATGGATTTGGTACATAATACATATGGTTTATCCAATAGTTCCCCTACATACAAAACAGGAATGATAATTAAATACACTGTGGATCATGTAAATTAAAATACATCATTTTGGTACATTTTTAGTGACTTCAGTGTTTTGGGAAAAATTATGGGTGAAAAACTGAAAGTTTTTTTATGAGGGGAGTAACCTGAAAGGTAGATATGATAATTTTAAAAAAGGGGAAACCAATAATTCAGTATTTGTAAGGCTAATGAAAAAAATGTGGTAGGTATGCTCAGTGTGCATATATTAATATATATGGGGAGAACACTGATGAGGTAATAAGTAAGTTACCACATTATAATGGGAAGTTCAATTGTGACACAATAGGTGTGATTTATGTTGCCAATTGTGCCACATATCCTGCCTATTACATAGGCAAGACTGAAAAGATTTTAGGAACTTGAACTTATTAGTACCACTACAGTATACATGAAAAGGATTCAGTTAGTGCATTAAGCACATACACACACACACACACACACACACACACACATATATATATATATATATATATATATATATATATATATATATATATAGATATATATATATATATATATATATATATATATACATACGCACACAACTTTGTAGGTATTTTAAACATTTTTATTTGTGGTATTAGTGAAAATATAGTTATAAGTGAAGGGGGCTGGCAAAACACTTTGGAATTGAGAGAAGTAAAATGGCAATTAAAAATGAACACTGACAAATATGCAGGGTTGAACAATAGCATAAGTTTGAAAAGCGTTTTAAGGCTGCCAAGTTGTGAATTGTTAATTTAGAAGTTAAGTTTTTCTGGGGCATTAGGTTTGATTTTGTATTGATGTATATCTGGTCGAATGATTTTTAAATAATTTTTATAAATTGTATGTCATTGTTGAATGTTTACTAACAACTTTGCTAAAATTTTAACATTGGGTGCCTTTTTAATTGTGTTTTACTTTAAATGTGGTATGGTTTGGTACCATGTGACAATTGTTTGAGTTAACTTAAATATTTTGCACTGCAAGACATAATAGTTCTGAAGAAGTCTGAAAATAAAAAGATGAAAGTGCTTAACCTATTAAACATCAGTGCAACTATTTCTTCCAAGCCATACAAGCATACTGTTTTTGTTACTAGTGAACTTTTGTATGAGGTTCACTACTATACTTTTTTGTTTTGTTTAGTTTGCTAGCCTCTGGGTTATTTGTACACAAAATTTAAGGGCTAAAAACTATCATGGGAATTTAGGTCTTGGCTTCTTAAGATCCTCATAGACTCATAGCCTGGTAAGTACCTATAAACCATTGAACCTATAGTGTCAGCCATTCCAATTCTTCTTTCATTTGTAACAAATTGTGTCTTTTTTTTATAAATTCAATTATTAAAATACCAAAAGACACCTTTAAGTGCTTTTGATTTTATCTGTAAAGGGATCATTGCAATGTGCCTGCAGTTTTTAATTGCTGCTTCTATGTAGCCTTATCATTTCAGCATCTTCTTCTCTGGGAATTGTCCCAGCCACAGAATTTATTTAAGTTCTCTGAATGCTGGTAATGCAGGCCTTTTTCTAGTATTATCTCGCCTAATATAAATCTTGTCAGCACTGAAATTTACTCAATGAGAACACCTGGACCAATGAATAAAAAGGGGGGGGGTGTAAATAAAGACTGAATCACTCTGCCTAGAAAAATTCTACAGGCTGATCTAATGTGATGGCAAGTATATAACTCAGATCAATCTTTAAAGGAGAACTGGTCTTTGTTGGTGATAGGAGAGAATTATCTGGTGTATTGCCTGGGTAGTTGGTCACATCAGCTTAAAAAATGGAGTTCATCTGGAAAGTCATAGTGTCTGCTGATGTGGTTAGCAAAGCACTGAGTAACAGAATGGATGTGTAAATAGCTGCTTGTTGACTTGGTGAATCCCATTAGCCCTCACCTTCCTCACTTTTCCCAGTGGTCCACATTTTTATGGTGCAGGTTGCTCAGTCTTAGAAGCATAAGGTAGATGATGCTCTGACCTTGTTCTACAGCATGGCTTATTCATACTGATTAGGGGAACTTTGGCCAGAGCACAAATAAAATTCCTCTATTTTTTTTAATGAATGCCACGTGATATTTTACATCCACTAGATCTACTGTCAACTCAGGCAGATGTCCACATCACACCTAGTTTCCTGATCTAATGGAAGAACAAAACATCATTAGTCTGCTGATGGGGCCAGCAGAGTTTGGTGGTCTTCTGTTCTGGATATTGTGACTGAAGTGAAAGGGGAACCATAGCCAAGTACCTCCCAGGGGGTCCTGGTCATCCACATGGAATATTTAAACTATCTGTGAGTATCCATACAGTAATACAAGTACTCTCAGCATTATATATATAGTTAAAGTGGCAGAACACCAGAGGAACAATTGTGAAGTAGGTGCAGTCGGGCCACACGCATGAGCACAGAGAAAGGAAACAGCCTTGAAAAACCCCCTTCTGCACAAGAAACTCACAGTGTGAGGCAGATATGCAAGCCTAAAATAATATTCACAGTCCTAGAATGGTGAAAGGGAATAGCAAGGCTATATGGGAACCATCTGCATATATCCCACAATTGCTGCAAACATTTTCAGTCTCCAACTCTTATTGGGTAGAGAAGTGGAGAAAGAAATCCTTCCTCATTCCAGTCTGCCACTAGGATAAAAGTGTTGTAAACCCAAAGCCTTCTAATACAGGACTCCGAGGAATGCTATCTGCATAGAAATTCACAGACAAGTGATGTCACAGGGGCAGAAAACTAAAATAGCCCACTAGAAAAAGCAAGGAAGGACCCTCTTGCAATAAGATCCTTTTTGTCCTGTGACTGGTACATGTTTGACACCATGAGGGCAGATTAGCTGAATAACGAATGTTTTTGTTTTGCTACTGATAATAGAATGGTTGACCAATACAGACAACCTAAATGTGGGTGTTGTTGATGATGGATGAGCTGATAGAATCCAATATGTACCCAGTAGTAGGCAGAACCAACATAATATCCACAGAACCTGACACCAAACCCATTGCCAGAGCTGACACTTGGCCCATTAGACAAGCTTCAATTATCTGAGTGAACAATGGATCACATCGCGGTAAAAGAAAAAAAAGAAAAACAAAAATCAGCCTGGGCAAAAGGAGGGGGACGAAGCATGGGGAGACTCAACCCCATCCCCCAAATGCCAGTGTAGCCCAATGCTGAGCAACAGAAACAGGACAGTCAAATCAAAATGTTCTGGTGCCTGCAGAGCTAAACCCAAAGCTTTTTGCATCGCAGTAAGTCCAGACGAAAGAGGAATATTCAAGATGGCTCTACTTGCATGCCTCTCGAATAGCTGAAGGAGGGGCGGGATTAAAACCAGTCTGCTGTCACTGCATACATAGAAAAAAATCCAAACAAGCCTGCCAAGTCTCAACCTGAAAAAAACAGGAGAATCACAGGATGGAGGGAAGGAAGGATGGAAGGAAGGGCCCCTGAGTTCAGAAAAAGCAGGCAGAGGCAGAAGTTCAAGAAAGCTTTCTAACACCACCACTGCTGGTAACTAGACTGAGGAATCTGAAGAAACAGTTTGCATACCTGTTGGTAAAGAAGAAAAATACATATTGTTGGCAACCAACAATAGTTTTGATCTCAGTGACTATGGAATAAGGATCTCAATTTCACAAACAAAATGAAACTAAAAATGCAACAGAGATTGTTAAAAGCAGCCCTGACTTGAATGAAGGGCGAAATAGCTAAGTCAAAGTGGCTAATAAACTAGGTTTTCTCCACTCTAATAAAATAATCATATACACCAAAGCCGGTTGAATGTCTTTAATAAAATAAAAAATATAAGTGCTTTTGTCTCATGGATGTATTAGTCAAACTTCATTAGACTCTCCACTCTACCTAGAAAAATTCTACATTAGTCAAACAAACCAAGAACTGCTAGCCTCTCATTAGAAAGGGAGAAAAAAATTCTAAGGATAAGTAAAATGCAAAAACATGTGGATATTACCCCAAGACACAGAATACCCTAAAGTAGGAGAAAGTGCTGTCAAGAAAAAAAAAACTTGATTAACAGGAAAGTAGCATCAAAAGTGACTGACAAAGCAGTTCACAAACCTATACTCACAATGAAAATGGGTGAATTCTCTTCCATCACAACAAAGGAAGTAGCCTGAGGCCATCAGGATCAAACCAAATGCAGTAGCAGGAAGAAACAGTAGGTGTTAGTATAAGCAGGACTTCAGATAATCATCATTGCCAAAATGGTGACACTCACAACTTCTAATTTAGGACATTCTAGATAATTAATTGATGAATGTGATGCTAATATTTAACCTTACCATTTAATAGACTGATACTTTAATCACTTAATTTGCTGACATAAATTTAATTAAATGTATCAACACCTATTTATAAACTGCAACAGATACTAAAGACAACCACAAGGCCTTCTATAGTATCTGTCAAAAATCTACAATGCAATGCTCAGATCTGCTCGGAGCTGCTACACAATGATAACTTCTATACTGAGGCAACAGACATTGCCAATATACTGGCTGACAGATTCAGTGCCAACTTCACCCCTAAAGGGCCAATCACAATACCTGAGGAATGCCAAGTACCTAATATTACAGCTGCACAGGTTAAAATTGCACTGGCCAGGCCAAGAATACAGCTTCCATGGGACCTGACAACATCCAGAGCTGTGTTCTACATGAACTGCAAAATGAACTGGCACCACTCCTGAGTACCCTGTTCAGTCACAGCCTCATTTCAGGCTTTGTGCCCATCAAATGGCGCACCGCTACAGTAATTGCACTCCACAAAGGGGGTACAACTACAGACCCTGGGAACTATAGCCCCATTAGCCTGATAGGTTTGGTATGTAAGGCTATGGCATGCATCATCATGGACCTAATAAATAAGGACACAGGGAATCTCCAGACTTTAGACCCCATGCAGTTCGGATCTGTTAAGGGTAAATCTTGTCTGCTCAACCTGGTAGACTTCTTCAAATCTGTCACCAGAGCTGTGGACGAAGGCAAGGTAGTTCACACAGCTTACCTTGATCTGGCTAAGGCCTTCGATACAATTCCTCATTCAGGAACCATATATAAACTCACTAAATTAGGCATCAAACCCTATGTCACAAGGTGGGTTGCAAACTGGCTCACGGATAGAACTCACACAGTGAAAGTAGTGGACTCCAAGTCAGACTACCGACCAATCATGAGTGGAGTCCCGCAGGGTTCGGTCTTGGGTTCTCTCCTGTTTGGCATCTACTTTTCTGAAGTCCAGGCCAAAACCAAGGGACTCTGGCTGACCAGGTTTGCTGACAACTGCAAACTGGGAGCCATTATTAGCTCCCCAAATGATGCTGACATTCTACAGAAAGGCCACATGAAGACCAATGACTGGTGTCAGAACCATGGCCTTAAGCTCAGCACCAAAAAAATGCATTGTCATTCCCTTTGGGAAGAACATGGTACCCATGAACTACCACATCAATGGTAGTCCACTGAACTCTGAAGGTGTCATAAGAGATCTGGGAACACAAATGTTAATAATCACATTGCCACTGTGGTCAGAAAATCCTTCTGTGTGGCACATCTCATTACAAAGGGTTTTGCCTCCAGGAAGAAAGAGGTCATTGTCTCTCTCTACTCTTCCCTCGTTAGACCAATTATCGAGTACAATGCCCAATTCGGCATGCATCTCACTAGACATATGCAACAACTAGAAAGACCACAAAAACACCACACTAAGAGGATCCTAGGCCTTAAACACTTGCCCTATGCGGAAAGACTAAAAAAAGTCCGACTTTTCTCAGTATCATATCACCTACTTAGAGGCAATCTCTGCTTGACCTGCAAAGCCATTTCAGACCCAGCACTGCTAGATATGCTACATCTAAAGAAATCCCAATCCCTCTGTACCACACGCACCAGAGACCTCAACCTCACTACCAGAATCAACAGAACTTGTTCGAAGGACAGGTTCCTAACCCAGAGACTGCCCATGCTCTGGAACAGACTTCCCTTACACATCAAGCAGAGCATCTCACTGGCCCTCTTCAAGAGAAATCTTGACGAGTGGATGGGGAATACAAAATTCACCCCGGGGATCATTTCAGTGGCCCTGCTGGACAGAGACACTGGGAAATAACGTTGGGTGGCATGTTGCCATGGAATCTTTTCGGCTAGGCTTATAAAGGCTCCAGGGTCATTAGCCTAGTACACTCCTATGAATCTATGAACCTATAAGATGTAAAATAAGAAAACATAAAATACTGGTAATGACTCAAAAGATGGACTATGTCTAGCTTTAAATAAAAAAACGAATGGTTTGTCAAACTACGCAGAACAGTTAATCAACTAACACAATATTAATGGATTGCTGGACCATGAGACAAAAGTAGTAATAAGATGATTTAGAAAAACTGTAAAACAGTAGGCTTGACTTTTAATGACATAATTTATTATATTAGACATCAGTACAAATGTTAGACAATTAATGACGGCATAGTTTATCAACAGATTGAATGAAAGTACAAGCTAGAAGCAATTGAGATATGGTCATTCATTACTTGAGTTTTAACATATGCTAAACGTAGTTATGGTCACTCATTATGTGAGTGATAACATTAGCCAAAAGCAGTGATGGTTATTCATTACATAAGTGATAATGTAAACCAAAAACAGTGATGATCAGTCCTTACTTGAGTGATATAAGCCAAAAGCAGGGATGGTCACTCCTTGCAATAGACATAGCGTAATCCAAAAGTAATGATATTCTTTCCTTACTTGAGTGATAGCATAAGCCAAAAGCAGTGATGGTCACTTCTTACTTGAGTGATAGCGTAAGCCAAAAGCAGTGATGGTCATTACTTACATGAGTGACAGTGTAAGCTAAAAGCAGCTAAGGTAAGGTTACTCCTTTATCTGAGTCACACAGATATAGTACAACAACACAGTAGCTCTGCTTTGGGCATGGAAGGTTTTAGACTGTAATGAATTACATTTAGTTCATGGGATTCAATGGGGTGGGCAAATAATTTATGATGTTCTTTATCTGTACAAGAAATTCATATGACATTTTTCTTTGAAATAGTTGCCTCATGCTGACGTAGTGTCTGGCAATACAAACAATATAGTCCAAATATGTGGTGCCTGTCAAGGTACATTCCCAGTGACAAAAACAGAATAAGTCAGATCCTGTAAGCTCACTCATTAATGTAACACTTGATATCACTTTTCACAATTATCAGTATTAGTTTTATACATATTAGTCATCCTTACTGACAAGGTGCATTTTCCTGTTTAGCTGACAGAAGGTATTTTAGAAAAGTAACTTGGATAGGCTGGGATGTATGATAGCTAAAATATCCAATCAGCATACTATGTACATTAAATATTTATAACATTTACAATTAATGGCATAGAAACCAAAAATCAGCTGCATTTTATTTTAATGTTGTCACACTTAAGGCAGTTTATATTTTTTTCCTTTCTGAAACCTTGTGTCATTCAAAATCAATGTGAAAAACATTTATTGCAACTACTTGAATACATCAGTGCTTGACCCTGAAGCAGTTTTTATTGCTCTGCATCTTTTGCCTAGGACACCCAAGGTTTAAAAATTATACCTTTTTATCCACTGCATCACACTTATAGTGGCACTTTATAGGTTCATAAGTTCATAGGAGGTTACTAGGCTAATGACCCTAGGGCTTTTACAGACCTAGCCATGTTATACCTGTGTTCCCTAATTGACCTTGGTTAGATGGTCGTTATTTGCTGAGCGAGTCTATGATCATCACTGACTGCCTCTGTCCATGGGGGACATAGATGCCACCCCCAGGGTGAATTTATGGTCTCCCATCCAATTGTATAGGTTTCACTTGAATAGGGTCATTGAGACGCTCTGCTTCATGTGAACTGGGAGTTTATTCCAGAGCAGCGGCAATCTCTGAGAGATATATTTGTCTCTTCAGCATGTTCTGTTAATGGCACAGGGTTGGTTGAGATCCCTGTTGCAATTGATTCTTGCCCCATTTGGTTTGCAGATGTGCAGCATTTCCATTAGGGCAGGGCCAGAGACTGCTCTGTAGGCCAGGCACAACTCAGTTCTCAGCAGCCTGTAGGATACAGAGTACAGTGACAGGACTTTCAGTCTTTCTATATAGGTCATGTTTGGAGACCCTGAATTTTCTTGGTGAGAAATCTCCATGGTCTTTCCAGCAGCTGAAGGGGTCTGGTGAGGTACATACAAAAGGTAATGTTGTACTGTATTAGTGGTCTGTTGAGGGTTGAGTACAGAGGAGTTATAACATCCTTAGCCTTGGATGTGATACCCTTACTTATGAGATGCCCAATGTAGAAGGCTTCCCTTACCACTGTGGAAACATGGTGATCGAAGTTTAGATTGCTAACAACATGTGTTCCCAAATATTGCACCACTGGGTTTGAGCTTGGGGAGGGGGGTGCTGTCAATACTGTAATTTGCAGGGGCTTCCTCTTTGCCAAAGGGGATAATAATGTACTTTTTTTGCATTTAGTTTTAGTCCATGGCTTTGGCACCAGTCATTTGTTTGTGTTAGCCCCTTTTGTAATATATTAACATAATTGGGGAACTCAATGATTGTACCCAGTTTGCAATCATCAGTGAACTTGATAAGCCACCGGCCATCTACTTTCACCTGGACTTCTGAGAAATAGATTCCAAACAGTAGACAGCCCATCACAGCCCATCACAGATCCTTGTGGTATGCCACTGGTAACTGGTTTACTGGTAAAGGTGGAATCCCCAACTTTGACAGTATACATTCTGTCAGTGAGTCAGTTGACTACCCATCTAGTGATGTACAGGTTAATCCTCATTGTGATTTTTTCAATGGCTTTGCAGATAAGGCTGGTCAGACTTCTAGGTCTATGGTTTCTAGGGTCAGTTGATGGAACCCCTTTGTGCAAGGGGATTACTACTGCTGTTTTTCACTTGGGTGGAACAAAGCCAGTGATTAGGCTGACATTAAAGAGAGTGCCAAGTGGTTCCACTAGGTTCTGTTTTAGACTTTTTAGGAAGCAACCTGGGATGTTATCTGGTCCCATACAGGCCACATTTTTGGTCTTGGAGAGTGCAGATATGACCTGCTCTTTAGAGATACTAGGTAGAGGACTTATGTCAGGTATGCTTTGGAGTATGGCTAATGGGGACAGGGGTGTGAAGTTTGCACCAAATCTGTTAGCTAGCAGGTTGGCAATTTCCTCAGGTTCAGTATGAGAGGTACCATCCACTATAAGTTCAATACATAGCTGGCCATTTCCTTTTAGATTGCAGACATAGCTAAAGAATGCCTTATGATTATCCTTAGCTAGGGATGCTAATTTAGCTTCATAACTAGCTTTAGAGGACTTTACAAGATATCTGATTTGCTTGGTCAAGCTATTGCGGGTATTCTTCTTCTGCTAAATTCCCTCTTGTTCTTAGACATCAGTTTCTTCTTTTGTTGTAAAACCTAGTTATACTTGAGGTCCACCAGGCTGGCCTGTTTTTTCGGGAGGAGCTAGTTTTGATCCAGTCAGGTACAGCTGAGTCTATACATTGTTTAGGTGGTTATACAGTGCATTTGTGTACTCCTCTCCATAAAAGTCATTATTGGATGTATTATCAGGGGGGTTTGAATTTTCTTTTATCATCTCCTAATAGGCTATAATTTGGTTTGGAGAAATATTTCATTTTTTTTTTGCTCCTGGTTGGGTGTCAAGTCTGATCATTACTTCAAATGAGACAAGTTAGTGGTCTGACCTTGACAGGGAAGAGACAACACATGGGATTAGTGCAATGATCTCCTACATTGGTGAGTACTAAGTCTAGGACATGGAGCCCCTTGTGGGGATTCAGACTAGCTGTTCCAAGGCATTTATATTGACAAAGTCTAGGAACCTCAGGGCAAGCATGTTTTGTGCTTGTGTATGTTGCCCAGTTGATGGAAGGATATTTGAAATCTCCCATGACCAAAATATTTGGCTGTATAGTGAGTGACTCTAGTAATTCCAGGTAGGAGGTGTACTTCTCTTGGTTCATGGTGGGGGACCTGTAGCTAGCAATGGTGAGGTGGGATGTTTTACCTATAGTTAGTTGGACCTGGAATAGCTCAAGAGAGTTATAATGTTTAACCAGTCTTGAGGTGCACTTGGCTTTAATGAAGATGGATACACCTCCAGCTATGGTTCTTTCCCACTCATTTTGGGGTCTGAACGTGTGAAGGCATTGTGGCTTTGCATGACTTGGGTCCTCTCTGCGGCCTTGAGCCATGTCTCAGTGGCTGCACATACATCAGCATCTTCCAAGGCAAGGAGTGCTTCCAGGAAGTGCAGTTTCCTGTTTAGACTCCTAGCATTATGCAGCATAACTTTGATTTTGCTTCAGTGGATTTTTTTTACTTCAGAAATGTTGTTGTTTTGACATTGAGTAAAAAAGCACTATGGGAGAGACAAGCGCCTTTTCCAGTATCCAAAAACCTAGAGGAGACAGGTGAAGACCATCTCTGACAAAGCAGCATGGCCTGTCAACCATGTCTTCCCAGGCTGACAGACACTGTATCCTCCTGAATGGACACCAGAAGCTAAACCAATTGATGAAGTCATTTTTTTTGTCTGTATTGTGGCATCATCCAGGGTGAAGGTAGAATGCTGATTAGGTCTAGGAACATATTTGCCCAGGGCACATAATCTGAGAGGTTAGTCATGTCTCATTTCACATAGTCCAGAGAGGTACACCTCAATTCATTCAGTCCAACATGTACCATAACAAAGTCATAACAGTAATTGTTGTTGAGTGACTTGAGTATGTGCATGATTTGATGGATCCTGGCACATGACATTTATCTTCTCCTTGTCCAGCCTGGTGAAGGAGACATCTGTGTGTCTCAATGTGGAGTTTCTATGACCAGGACATTTGGTTTTGTGGTGTGATGCCTTACGGTCTTATTTGCTGAGACACTGGTGTGTGTGTTGTTATGTATAGTGGATTCTATTTGCTTTGCAGTGTGTGCAAGTGATTTGTGCTTGGGAGGTCTATGATCTTTTGGTAGGCTTCTACTGAGTACTTCTGTGAATGTGGATTTATGTGTTGTGACCTTATTTTGTGTGACAGGTTATATGTGTGTGCTGACAACTTGTTGTTCGGTTTGTTGTTATGTGAGAGAACTGATTCCAAATGTGTAACTTTATGAAAATTGTCAAGTTTTAAAACATGTACTTACTTCTCCTTTGTTATTCACTGGAATGTGTTTATAAATTCATTGTAATTTTAACTTTTTTGTAACTTTAAATTGTTATCTTTTGTATTGTGGAGGTTTTCTCCCTGGGCCTCCACTAAAAATGGGTTCTGCTGCTCCAGTGGACGATCCTGGTAAACAAAAGCAAATAAATACATACATAGTGTAATTACATCTCTCACATATTGCATTTGTTTGTTTTAGGAGTAAGTGGTTGTCAGTATACATGAGGCAATTACTACAATCATCAATCATGTCAATCAGGCTGGCCGGAGAAATGGTTAGAAAATGACCATCCATTATGGCAGGTTTTTGCAGTAACTACTACTGGGGAGTGAGCTAGTTTGACCAGATTCTGTTCTAGGATTAACAAAAGGGGTAATTCTATTGAAGGCTAGGGGGTGAAAACTACAAAAACACTTCTCAGTGCACAATTGAGTTTTGCACAATGCAGTAGGGAAGCTGGGGAGGGTTTGTTAACAGATGTCTAATGGGAAATTGTCTTTCAAGGTGTTTGTGCCTATACAGGGCACCACTGAACCCTGTTGCATGGTGAGCAGCTAAGCACAAATGTGAGGCTCGAATACAGGTAAAATTAAATACTTTTAAGCTAAACTACCAATGGGAAAGTACACAATGAGCTTTCCTCCAGTAATTTCCAACTCAGATGAGGCTCAGACTACACACGTCTGCCACAAGGGTGCAGGCAGGGCCCTCCTAATGTAAGATAGCTGGAATAGTGCTCAAGTGTAACAATACAGTCCAGATTCAGCAGATCTGAATCTAGTCTATGCTATGTACTAGCTACTTAAAGCAACAGAACATAATTTTGAATGTGCAGAAAAATGCAGCAAAATTCAGCAAAATAAGACATCTAAATGATAAAATACAGTTAATAAAGTGCAAAGGAAACTAACAAGGTATTTATGTTTTTGATTTTCATTGTGGATACTTTGGATTTCAGCAAAATTTCTTTAGACCTCTGGCAAGAGTTAACAAATGTTGAGTAGCTCCAGCTAGATAACCTGCAGTGGTACTGCCCTCTGCACAAACTACCAGCTCTTTGAGCAGCTGTGAACAGTGGGAGACTGTGGACAGCAGCATTTCCTATACATGATTTTAAACTGGAAAGATTTGGTTATACACAAGGCACAGGGAAATGGGTTTGTGCATCACTTTTATACCAGCAGGATGAAATTCTTTTACTCAGTTAATCCCTCAGGCCAATCAGATAAAAACACAATACATTTTCCGCCAGCATTATCCATCTTGGTTGGGTTGAATTCAGCTCTGCTCCAACCAGAGAGTAAAAGAACACTCTTAATGTAAAACAGACGGGTTTTGAAGTCAAGTGCAGTAGCAAATGCTTTACAGCAAAAGCCAGAATTCCTGCAGTATCAGGAATCCTTGGAAATAAGTTCACTAACCATCAGAAATGTTCAACAAAATACAGAAAAGTGCACAACCTAAGAGAACAACACCACAAAAAAAAAAAAAAAAAAAAAAGAACAATATTTTGGCAGACTCAGGAGAACTTTGGCAAACTCATAACAGCTTTTGCAGTACCAGAGGAGGTTAGGAAATATTAGAATACTGGTAAAACAACCTAAGAGCAGTAGAGTAAAAAACAGATGGCATTTTAACAAGTGCAGGCTGAAAACAAGTGATAAATTTAACCAAATCAATAACTGTGGTGCAGACGTGTTAAATAGCAGTGAGACAATTAGAGCAAGTGGAAAAAATACTTATATCAGCTTTGTAGGTCCAGATGGTTTTAGAAGAAATCCTAGTCTTATAGTCACAGGTGCCCTAGCCAAGCACAGGGAAGCATTGAATAAATGATCTCAGTCTCAGAAAAATGTAATTCTTTTATACCAGCAGGATGAAAAACTTTTACACAGTTAATTCTTCAGGCCAATCAGATAAAAATACAATAAACTTTCTAGGAGTAGTTTCCAATTTGGATTGTTTGAATTAAGCACTGCTCCCACCAGAGGGCAAAAGAACCCTCTTAATGTAAAATGAACTGGTTTTGAGCACAAGTGCAGTAAAGTATAAAATCTGTTAAAGCTCAGGGCTGAGCCTCGAGCTGGTTTAATAAGGCAACCAAAGCCCTTACATAACTGCTGCAGAAGTCATACCAGCAGACATTGGAGCAGGCAACTGTCACTTCTGAATGGAAAACAGTTGAGGTCTGAAAGGAGCTGGGATCACCTGTCATCCATGCAGGCACAATTATGATGACCAGCACAGCCAGAGGTAGAAGATGGACCAACTGTCTAGGTAGGTTTCAGATGTCCAAGAGAGAAGGCAAAGTTTTGTAGTAAGTAATCTTAGATTGTGAAGTCTCAGAGTTAGTATATTTAATTAGCAAAGGATGTAGGGGCCTCCTGCAAACACTGACACCTTATTGTTTTATTTTAATCTTGATTTGTTTTACATGCTGAGGTTATTGAGTGGAGCATATGTAATGTGTTCACATTTATTTTGCGGCTGTTTTGTGGATGTTTTGTGCTCAGCATTGTAATGCTGTGGATGTCAACATTTAGGTCTGTCTCCAAAATTTCAGTAGGATTTTATACACACACACACACACACACACACACACACACACACACACACACACACACACACACACGGGAAAACCAAGTATAGATGGAGCTCCCTTTGGTTGATATCTGTGTAGTAGACAAACTTTAGTCGACTACACAGATAACTGACAAATGTGCAAGACTGAACAATTCTCAGGGTTGGGAAATAAGCATTTTGCCTGACATTGTGCAATCCTGAGTTTATATATATAATTAGCAGGGGATGGGAAGGGGGCTGCAAAAAATATGTTTTAGGCTATTTTTAAAAACTGTGCTTTGCATACACTGAGATTTTTGAACCTTTTGTGGTTGACCATGATATTTGGGTCATTCATTTTTTTCAGTAGACCCATCTATATATATATATATATATATATATATATATATATATATATATATATATATATATATATATATTTGCTAGCAACTTTGTTGCCATGGTTTGATATGTACATAACTATGCAAGTAGACACACACACACACACACACACACACACACACACACACACACACACACACACACACACACACACACACACACACACACACACACGCACACACACACACACAGACATGAGTCTATGACAAATGTTCAAGGATTCAAACACACTTCAAATCAAATCTCAAAGATTAAAAAAAAAAATCTATTCTTTGCAGGGCAGCAAGCCTGAAATGCAACCCCCACACCCCATACTAAGGGTATATATCCCAAACCCCACTGTATGAGATCTCACAATTAAAATTGTCATTATGCCCGATTTGCTCATTTTTGATCAGCTGTACCATCTTTTTTTTATTTGAAAAGTTGCAGCTTTGAAGTGTCGAAGAAACCCATTTATATATCATATATGCATATGCATAAGTGCGTCTTTGCATACTTTTGTGTGGTGTGTGCATTGGTATACTTCAAATTTGCCTGATATCCATCCATCTATATATATATATATATATATATATATATATATATATATATATATTGGTACGTATCACTTCACCTAAAACTCATTTCACCTAAACTCATTTCACCAAGACCAAATCACCTAAAGTTCATTTCACCTAAAACTCATTTCACTGACAAGTAGTTTAATAAGGCATTTTGATCTTGGACATCCAGCTCAGCACTGCCTATGTTCTATATGTGTAAGTTATTTTAAAACCGTTTTCTCTTAAAAATAGATAGAAACTAGAAAATATTAGACTAAGTGTTTTTCTGTTATGTCAGAACTGTACTACTGAATTATTTTAAGTTTCTGTGTGATCTCTGAACTCTTGAATAGCACTGTTGTGTAGTAGTATTATCTTGAGTTTTGAGTATCTATTATTAAATATTTTAAACCCTCTTCAACTGTGGCTGGTTTATGTAGAGATAATTTAAGCTCTAGAGTACTTTGCATGTCTTTGGTAAAACTGTACAAGGCCCTCTGATAAGCTTTGACTGTTCAGTTACACTACTATTGGATAATAATATTGCACAGTAATAATTGGACACCCTTTTAAGGGCCTTTGGGTAGCTGATAATTATTAGCTGGTGGTGGCAGCAATTATTACAGTATAGTCTGGGTATAGGGGGACAGCTGGAGAATCTGTGTCAGCCTTTCCCAGGAGTGTCTGTGAAGTTGTATAAATACTTATCTCCGAGTGTGTGTGTGTGTGTGTGTGTGTGTGTGTGTGTGTGTGTGTGTGTGTGTGTGTGTGTGTGTGTGTGTGCGTGTGTGTCAGCTACTTGGGCAGGGGCATGAAGCACTGGTTGGACAAGGAGGGTACTGGAGGTTAGCTTGCCAACTAGACTGAGACCTGGACCCTATAGCTGTGCCAGTGGGGAGTCTTATTGGGGACCTGGAGAGCAAGGAAGCAACCAGCCCCAGACTGACTGTGATCTCTGTGTGCTCTTAAGGGAAATTGCACTTTACTGTGTATATTTGTTATCCTTTCCTCATATATGAGATGCCCTCTCTGGTGTTAGTGATGAGGATTGAGGCCAGGGCACGGGCATCACAGTATGAATGTACCTGTTTCTAAACGTATGCATATATAAGTTTTTTATAAGTGTTTTTTACATATGTTTTTTATATATGTTGTTCATATATGCATCTTTATTTGTTATATTTGCATCCTTTTTTATATGTTTTTATAGCAGAATGAAGTTTATGACTGTTTGAGCTTGCGTACCCTATGTATAGCTTTTACAGAAGCTTTTCATGGGTGATTAACAGGTTAATTTATTCAATTGACTCAATTAAGTTAATGGGCTGATTCCAATTTTAGTATAAAGTATAGAGTAATGTGATTCATGGTTGTAAAAGGACTGAAGAAGTGGTGTGAGTAGCACCACGAAAGCACTTACCTACAATAAAAGAATTCCTCATTTTTTGACATAGAACTTTGTACTTCTTGGCAAACAACAGTGACTTCCTTGACTGAGGTTTGGATCGTTAACTGTTTTTCTGTGGTTTATATATAAAAGTATGTCTGTGCATATTTTTATATATGTGCATGCAAATGTTTCAAACTCAGCTGATTTTCATATATATATATATATATATATATATATATGTGTGTGTGTGTGTATAAGTCTGTGCATATTTCTATATGATATATGCATGTACATATTTCAAACGCAGTGAAAGTGTGAAAAACAATACAAATGCAATGCTTAATGCTTTTTGCTGTTGATCGTATGTCAGTGGCATACCAGCCAAAATGACATAGAATGATTATTTACTGGACCGTTTTCGGGACTTTGCCATTTCCTTCACTGTGGTGTGATCTCAGAGTTGGCATATTTAAGTGGGGGGGAGGTGGGGGGCAAAGCCCCCACTTTATTTTGTGTTTGTTTTTTTTTTGTTTTTTTATTACAGAGCAGCGATTTGTTTTTGCTGGGAAAAAAGTTGATGTTCCGTGTGTTCGGCATTTTGCCGTTTTGATTTTTAAGGGTTGATTATACAGCATTCACTATTTTAAGTGTTCACTGTTATAATATAGACCCTTTTCTTCTTTGCTCCCAGCATTTTAGATGACTCCAAAACACTCCCCTTCCCATACTGCAATGAAACGTAATAGTGCAACTTCTACCTACAACCTCAGGAGCCAAATTAGAGGTGGCACATCTCTGCTACCACCTTCTATCATATTATATTCTTCTAGCCACAGTTTCTCCATCCTGATCCTACAATTATGGTAGTTACTCCCCCAAGACTTAGTGGACATCTTGGACTGCTCACTCTTAAGGCCTCAACTCAAATGCTAGCTCCTAAAACAATAAGAAGGGAACTGATTGCTGGACATGACAAATAACCTTGAACATCATTACTATGTCCCTGCCCCCTTAGTCTCATATCTCACCCCCCCAACTGGGTGCATACTGCATTGAACAGATCTTATCTTACATCGACTCCAACATCTCTCTTCCTCTAGTCAGCTCCTTCCTTTTCTACTTAACCAGTATCCTCCATTCAGACTATCTCCTTCATACTCTTGTAAATATATAATAAGTTAATTAACCAATGTTTGTATACATGTATTTACCACTTAGGTTACTGAATGCAGTAAGTACCTAGTATGTTAATAATTGCATTTGTTATTGTTTCATGTAACCCAGGCCGAGCCTGCAACTGGTCATTCTGTGATCATTGCCCTATCCCGGTAAACAAATCCAAATAAATAATAAATAATAAATAAATGAAGGTAAGGTTTGTGCTTATTATGACTTCCCTGTATGTGTTCACTTTAATTTACACATTTCATACCAGGGGGGAGAGACTTACACAAGGACAGCAGAGGCATTATTGCTGACTTCCAGCAGGTGGCAGTCTGAGTGAGGACTTGTACCGCAGGAACTGTATTCTGTCTTACACAATGCAGTCATTTAATCATGCTCATTTTTACCCTGTGAAAGTCATAAAGACAGGGGCGGCCCGTGCTATTGGACTGCCAGACTGCAGCCCCCTCAACTTCAAACTGCTGCTGAGACAGTCTGGAGCATGGAGCATGCGCAGATTGTCTCAGCAGCAGTCCTGATTGAGAAACATGGACAGGAGCGCTCCCACAAGTCTATGCAGTTGTAAACTGCATAGACTGCCTGGGAACTCACTGGGGAAACGCGTCGGGGTCGGACTGCAATGTCGGCAGTCAGGAGAAGGCTCTCGGGTCTGGATTGGAGTTTGCTGCAGGGGAAGATCTTGCGACAGGCAGGGTCAGATTTGCACGGGTTTTCAGCTGCAGTCTCATCGGGGGTTTTGCGGACAGGGATTTACTGGATGTAATGGTGGTTTTGCAGACAGGGATTTACTACAGGACCAGGTAAGTGGATGTACAAGGTGTGTGTGTGTGTGTGTGTGTGTGTGTATGTGTGTGTGTGTGTGTGTGTGTGTGTGTGTGTGTGTGTGTGTGTCTGTGTCTGTGTCTGTGTGTGTGTGTGTGTGTCTGTGTGTGTGTGTGAAAATGCCCCAGGTGCAATATACTGGTGGTTAGGCTCATGGTGGTGTGGTAGGGAATACCTCAGGCTTGAACCCTGTACCTTGTATGCAGGTGTTAAAGACCTGAATTCCCTACCCACCACCATTTGTAAAAAACTGCAGATTTTTGCCTCATATTTGATCTGATCTGTTCCTCGTAATATCTGTGGTTTGTAAATGTTGCAATGCTTGATATTTGATGGTGCAGTGGTAGCATTGTTGCCTCACAGCTGCAGGTTCCCAGGTTTGCTTCTTCACTGGGGTGCCTTCTTTGTGGGGTCTTTATATTCTCCCTGTGTTTGTGTGGGTTTGCTTTTGTGTCCTCCCATGTTACAAAGACATGTCTGCATTATTTCTTCCTGGGCCTCTGCTGAAATTTTTTTTTTTGTTCCAAGTCAGACTGTCCTGATTAACAAATGTTAAATAAAATTGACAGGTATTTGAATTTCAGACTTCAGGTTTCTGAATGTTTAAGTCCTTGCATATTTGATGGTGCAGTGGTAGTATTGTTGCCTCACAGCTATAGGTTTTCTGGTTTGATTCTTGGCTGGGGTGCCTTCTGTGTGGAGTCTGCATCTCCTCCCTGTGTTTGTGTGGATTTGCTCTGGTACCCTGTCATTTTACAAAGACGTGTCTGCAGTATTTCTCCCTGGGTCTCTGCTGAAAATTGTTTTTGTTCTGTCAGCAGTAAAATTGACAGGCATTTGAATTTCAGACTTCATGTTCTTCAGAAAATACATAGTAACACAACCGTAACACAACCTTTTATTCTAGCAATTTTCTAAGTTTATAGGATGAATATTTGAAATTTGTCCCTATTTTTGGGACTGTATTCCCCCATTATTGGCTTCGTCCAGGTTTTTTGTGCTAAGGTTGACAGCTATGGCAAGAACTGAATTCACTGAATGTTTGAGGGCTGTATTCCCTCATTACTGGGTTTGTCCAGGTGTTTTGTACTAAGAGGTTGACAACTATGGTGAGAACTGAATTCACTAAATGATAGCCATTTAAGTTTCAGTCTTCCTCTTTTACAAAGCAGCTGATTTGGCGTAGTGGTATGTTGCTCTGACTGTTTTGCACAGGGAGCTTGGCAGTAAAATGTATGGTTCTAGCAACTTTCCAAGATTATACAAGCAATGTTTGTTTCCCTGATTTTTGGGCTTTTGACCCCACCCCCAATACATTTTGGCTTTTTCCAGTTTTCTTGTGCTGCGAAGTTGAGTATTGAGTAGATTTTACAAGGAGCTGAGAGCTGCAGGGGAACAGAAGTTTAGTGTTGCTTAAGTGAAGTTGGTTTGCCTTGTTAATAGCACAACAGGTTGTGTACTTGCTTTTGATGCAGAAGGCTGTGGGTTCTACTCCCACAAGGGGTGGATGCTGCCGTACTGAGAATGTTCTCCTTGGTGAAGATACTATGAGTCCGTTATCAGTTTGCCATCCATTTCCTCTTGCAATATTACTAGCTTATCATTTTTTTAATGTAATATAGGCAATTTATTTTTCGATGAAACCATGAAATATAAAGGTGTTTGCTAGCAGCAACCTCTTCATTAGTTACAGATTTCTTTAATGTGGAATTATTTAGATGACTTTTACTTCTTCTTCAGAGATAGTGCATATTTACTGATAATGGACTGTAGAATTGTGCATATTTATTGATAATGGACTGTAGAATTGTGCATATTTACTGATAATGGTGGACTGTAGAATTGTGCATATTTACTGATAATGGTGGACTGTAGAATTGTGCATATTTACTGATAATGGTGGACTGTAGAATTGTGCATATTTACTGATAATGGTGGACTGTGGAAGTCTGAGTAGACTTTTATGATAAATGTTCTGAACTGGGCAGTTTTGCCATTATGGGTGCATGCGTTTTGTTTCATTGCTTACTGGAAAAATGTTCAAAACAAATTTAAAACGCCCTCTAACAACTGTAATATATTGTACAAGGAATATAATTTAGTACAATGAGGAAGGTGTATCAAAGAGCACATGTATGTTTCATATGCAAGGGGCCTATGATTTGAAAACAGCCCAAAATTAATCTTTATCTGCCACTGGCAAAATGTATTTTCTTTGAATGTGGGTTTCAATGCTGTTTCAATGAATGTGAGTTTCAAGGGCAGAGAAGTTTTAATGCTAAGTTTTCATTGTGAGACTGCATTGCTTTGTTTAGTAGATGACTTAGTGTTTGTGCTATAAAATACAAAATAAAACTTTCAAATGAAGTCCAACTCATCATAGAAGTAAAGCAGTATGCACATTAGTGTTTATGGTAAATGGAGTGAAATAGCCAAGTAATAGTTCATTGGAATGGCTGCAGAGGATCCGTTCAACCATGATTTTGTCAGGGGGGAAGGGCAGCAAATTCAGACAGTCCCAGCTGAACTATACCTCCCAACTGTCCAGATTTTCAAAGAATGAATAGATTTTTGCTTCTTATTTTTGGTTTGTTCTTCATAAAATGTGTAGTTTTCTGGCAAATCATTTAGAAATTAAGTCACTAAATAATGATACACTGAGTTTCAGACTTCATAACCTTCAGAAAAATGCATGCCAATGTAAGACCTGTTATTCTATCAACTGTCTCAATTTATACAAGAGCAATTTTTAGTACTGTTTATGTGTTCCCCCAATATATTTGGCCTTGTTCAGATTTACTGCATTAACAGGTTGAGAGGTACACGCAAATAAATTGCTTTATAGAATTAGGCATAGCCAACCTCTCAACTGTCCCCGATTTTGGCTCAAAATGTTGCTCTTCCCCCTAATAATCACTCTGCAAAATAGCAATTTTGGAAGAAAACATGGAGGGTTTACAATTAAGAAATAACTGTAATAATCAAAGTTATAGATTACTTGAAATGCATGTAGATTTTTTTATTTTGTCAGCTGCTCAAGTTAGTAGTACTAATATTAAAGTGTCCCTTCTTTGACAGGTTCCTAGCTGTATTGTGTGGATATTTTATATTTTTACATCACATTTGGTCCATTTTTCATAAAATTGTGTTGTGTGGCAAATTAGTGACAAATCACTAAAGACTGAAGTTAGAAAATAATGACAGACATTTGAGTTTCAGATTTTATACCCTTCAGAAAAGTCATACTAATGCAATACCTATTCTATTATCTTTCTAAGTTTATTAGAGCAATATTTAAAAATTGTCCTTATTTTTGGGCCTTTGTCCCATTTCTGTGTATGGCTTTGTCCAGATTTCTTGCTCTGAGGTTGAGAGGTATGACAAATGTGTCAGGGCCATCACAGTCAGCCAGAGACATTTCAAATTGTGACATACTTGTTGCACCCCACTCCATCATGTAGTGACTCTGGATGTGTCCAAGCAAGGCAAGGAATAGTTATGCAGTGTAAATGTGCAGTGTGTCCTCCCCCCCCCGCCATCCAAGGTAGACACAAGTACTACAGTGGCTTTTCATCTGTCCTTGATTTTGCAGAACGGTCTGGTTTCTGTCATATTTTTGTACTATTACTCAAAGTGCCTGTTGCTCTGTGTTTAAGTAGCAATGCTTTAATGACCATAAGGTAAGCTTGTCTGAGATCGTAAGATGCAAGTAAGCTTTAATAAGCATACTGTTAAAGAATTGCCAACATTTAAAGCCTTTCTGTTGTTGCCTTGCAGAGAATACTTGACTAGATAATGTATAAGCCTTGGGTATTAAAGGACAGGATTCCATTATTTTAAAAAGCTCATTACACTTGTTGGAGACTTCCAGTCATCTCTACAGACTTTACCCGTAAACTAAACAGAATGCCAATCATGTGTGGTCCATAACCTGTACAGTAATCCTTTAAGCAATGTATCTTGAGCTTATTTCTTGTTTGCTTTTCATTTTTTACTTTCATGTTTTCCCCATGAAACAAGTAGATAGTTGTCAGGCAGCAGGTCTTTTTTGATATGAAACCTTTTTACAAGTGGGGGCATCACAGACATTTCTACTTTCAACATGTTACTTGGTACTTTAATAAAGCTGAATATAAATTATAATTAGAACTGCAGTGCAAGGAGAAGTGGTTTGAGTTGAGTGCTTCTGGTTTTTCTTGTACTTGATTTTGACTGGCATTCCAGTAATGTATTTAAAAAGTAATTTATTTTTTCATGCCTCACAACCTTTTGTTTCCATCTAGATATTAAGTAAGCTGTCATGCAGCCAATGCATTGAAATATTTTTATTCTTCTACACTTTTTTTTTTGTCTTGATTGGACTCTCATAATGATGGTTTGCCACCCATGGCAGCATATTTAATTAAAGTTAGTTTTTGTGGTTTTGAGCATAGCTCCTCCCCTTTCTAGTTGGCCACACCCCTTCCCCTTGACCCCACCCATTCAGCTGTCTCCTGCAGCCCCCCTTTGATTTGAAGTCACCAGCCACCACTGCATAAAGATATTTGTTTTTTTAATAATGTGTCATATTACTCTGTGTTCATGCAAAATGGTCTTCTTTGCCAAGTCGCACCTAGCATTACACAGAAGCCTGTTATAAGACAACAGACTATCTCTGTGTGTCTCAAAGCCAAACATCAAAGAGGTTACAAGAACAAAAACAGAAAAAAAGCATCAAAAGGAAATGTAAAGTATTGAGAAAGAACACATAAGCAGAGCAGCTATAATTCTTGGCCACACTTTATTACCAGAACACTGCACAATTGTGCTGATACATTACTTATTACAGTTGTTCACTTGTACATACTATGACCTTACTCATCTTTACAGAAACCCAAAGATGTTAACTTTCTGATAACAATCTATGCATGTACTCCCCTTTCTGTTTCAAAAAGCACAATTGCATTATATTAAGGCAAAATGTCACTTACTTTAGGTTTCTTGATTTAAATATGTGACCATTGACATAAGCCCAGAATTGAAAATTTCACATTAAAATGACATATACTGGATTTTTTAACCTCCTGTGAACATCTCAGCTCTGGCAATGATTCAAATGCTCTGAAATCACAAAGTCATTGTTTGGTATTATGGACTGCTAAAGACTCACAATCCAGTTCCATTCTCTCTCTTTCTCTCTCTCTGTACTTGGACTCCCTTCTTTTGAATGGCAAGTTCTTCAAATCCCACTCATTCTCAACTCATTCTATCTTTGTGACACCCCAGCACTGGCCCAGTAATAAAGGATTCTCGATCCTCACCACTGGCAGCAGTGGGGAATGTACACACTGGGAAGATGACAAGTACACACACAGTAAAGTGCAATTTCCCTTAAGAGCACACAGAGATGACAGTCAGTCAGGGGTTGATTTCTCCCTCTTTCTCCAGATCCCCAATAAGACTCCCACTGGCACAGCTACAGGGTTGAGATCTCAGCTGAGTGGCCAAACCAAGATCTCCAGTACCCTCTCTGTCCAGCCAGTGCTTCGTGTCCCTGCCCAAGTAGCTGACACACACACTCTTTGAGATTTGATTTATACACACACACACACACACACACACACACACACACACACACACACACACACACACACACACACTCCTGGGGAAAGACTGGCACAGGTTTACTAGCTATGCCCCCTTCTGCCCAGACTATAAGGTAGTTCTGACTGTCACCAGGGACTTGTTATCAGCTACTTTAAGGCCCTTAACAAAGAGTGCCCAATCCTACTGTGTAATGTTACTATTAATCCAAATGGTAGTCTGACCAAGAGACAAGGCTATTAGGAGTGGCCTGTACAGCGTCACCAAATAGATATGCAAGTGCTCTCAGCACTTAAATATCTCTAAACAGACCAGCCACAATTGAACAGTTTACATATATTTAATAATAAATAATAAAAGAACAAAACAATACTCAGTAAACAAACACAGTTACTTCAGAGTTAAAAATCACAGGAAACATCCAAAACAACATTGCAGGACAGTCTTAAACAAACAAAGAAAACATCCAAGCTATACTTTACTATATACCTATCTGAATCCAAAAGAGTCACTATGCCCTAAAAACCTACCCATGGCAAGGCATTTGCAAAGGCGAGTGGACATTTTTGTTAGGTCAAAGACAAAATACAAAATGCCCTCTCTCTCTCCCAGAGAGTTCCCAAATCAATATGAAACATCATTGCTGGGCCAGCTTGGATGACATCACTTCCTGCCACCGGACTCCAGTTCCCAAGCCAAACCCCCACCATCAGAAATCAACAACATCTCAACATCTCCCTGTGAAAAACACATCTCTCACAGATCTCTGCAACTGCTGGAAGACAAAAAACAGTAAAACCCCTACAAATCAATGCAGAAGCACCCCAGTTCCAGACATCCTGTCTCCCTGCTGCACCAAAGCCAACCTCCATAGCACAAAAAGAAAATAATTCAATTTCAACTATTTTCCTGAAGTTCTGCAAGTCAACCCTCCACATTCCAGTGCCAAAACACACACATTCACACATGTACAATAGTCTATATACATCTCTGCTCTAATCCAGTAGGGCATGCTGTGGTCATACATCCAGGCTCAGCACTGTACAAACCCTGTTCAACATACACTTCTGTACCAGCAGTTTAACATACACACAACATACAGTTCTAATACATTTGTAAGACAAGCACATGAATCATGCTGATACTCACAACTGACATATGATTATTTACAAAATTCCAGACAGCTGCACTCGTAGCACCTCCCTCTGCCACACCCATTCACAGTACTGATGTTTTCCTTTATCATTTCAATTATTTGGCAGTTTAGCACATATAGATAAGACTGCAAGCTCATAAATCGGTTCATCCTACACTCCTGAGTTTGCTTCACTATATTTTCAAATGCTTTCTAAGTGACTCTGGGTACGTCATTTAACCAGGCAATGTTCTCAGCTCTCTGTGGAAAATAAGCCTCAGTGCAGTTAACTATCTATCCATTCATTTATATAATCATCCCAGTTCACCATGGAAGATGAATTTCAAATCAGTTAATAATAGAACAATAGTTTCTACATCAACATACATTACTTGAATGAAAAAAAGTATGAAACTCTAATGGGTGACATTACCGATTAACTGTAATTATCAGTTATTTATCAGAAAAGTAAAAATTTTCTGAGGAACAGGGCATTGATATGAGGCAAAATGAGGGATGTTCTGCAAAATCAGGGACAGTTCTGTAGGATCCATAGGGAAGGAGTAAAATCAAATATACAACTTGAATGGATATGGCAAATATATACAGAAAATAGAGAAATGGGGGAGCAGGAAATGGGGCTGGGGCCAGACAACACTATTTGGACACATCCAGAGATAATGTTATCTGATAAATGAGTCATGTAGGGCATATTGGCAAATGAAGGGTATCAGGAAGTAGGGGTGGTTACAAAGAAGCTCCACGGAAAACAGACTATTAGGCATGGCCTCCCTCAAGGAAATGCATTTCAATTGAATCATGTGTGGAAAAACACATTAGACAGGAGGAGAGAGGACCTGATTTCTTACCTTGAGAAAAGTGTAAACATATATCAAAATGTAGGGCTGGAATAATCTATAAGGATCTTTGGGAATTGCATGCTTGGGTGGGAAGGAGAATGGTAGTAAGATAGAAACATCTAGTGGAGGGTACATTTTTCAGAGGAGGAAGGGGAAGAGATTTGGAATGCCCCAAATAAATTGGCTAGCTAGCCATGTTACAACAAATGATGTTGATTTCCAGGTGTTATCTTACCCCAAACAGACAACAAGTGATGGGTATGAGGGGCAATGTTCAATGTTGGAGATGCAGTAAATTGAAAGCTGATAATTTGCATATGTTTTGATTTTGTAAGGGCATACAGGGATATTGGGCCTGCCTTGCACAGTCACTAACAGAGATATTTAATATACAGCTAGACAGCTGGATTAGGCATTTTTGATCTTTGGAATCACACTGGGAAGAGAGAGTCAGGGGGCACTACATCTAAAGAAATGTTGGGCATTGGCTAGTAACATAAAACTTTGGTGTTCCTACAAATGGAAGTGCAGTCATGAATCCTAAATAACTCTGTTAGACCTTATGATTAAGAAACATTTGGGGTATATAGGTTACTCCTATAAAGGGAATGGCCAGCGGATAACAGTGTCAGAAGAATGGAAAATTATTTTTGAGAGGTTGAAGCTTCATGGGGCTGTGGACTATTGAAGTCATGTCCTGGACTATTGTTCATGTCCATGATATATAATAAATTTGTATCTAAATTGTCAACCTTTGCCTAACATCCACCATATATGTATTTCTACACTTTGTACTTTATCATGTATATATTTACCTCAATAATTCCCATAGACTAATGCTATTTTGTAATAATATGTTATGTTGTGATGTTCTCTTTAAAATTTTTAATAAATATAGTTTAAAAAATCAAGCATAGTTGGGAAATATAGGCAAGGGTGAAGACATCAGTAGAAATTAGGTTAAGGTCACTTTCAGTGGAGCAACAAGTGAAATGTGATAGACAGATGCAGTGCATTGTGTAGCAGATACAACAGTACAGGAGGATTAGACACTGGAAGAGAGAATGAGGGGGGATGTGTAGAAGCAGACTGGGGGATTAGAAGCTCCAAGACAGAGAAGGAGCAGCAATTAACAGTGCTTTTGGGCCATGAGGGGTTCAGCTATTTGGTGTGAGACTGTACCAGAAAGGACAGCAATATGGGCATTGTCCTAACCACTACACAGGGTGTCAAGGTCATCCATATTTAAACTACATTTGCCAACAGTTATTATGCTACTGTGTGGCTTAGATTAGGGGGAAGTATAAAATTAAAAAGATAGAGGCAATTGTGTGGAACATTAGAAAAGTGGATTTTAGTACACTGAGGAGGTGGCTAAGGATGACAGGGTAGAATGGGGGAATAAAATAGCAAAGTATATAAAATAAATAAAATAAAATAAAATAGTTCTGTGCTGGGGTTCTCAGGTCTGTGGACAAGGGTATGAAAAGATCTAAAGTAGCAAAATGAGATAAGGTCAGTTTGGCTACACAGAAATACAAGATTACCAAGTAGGGCAAAAGACGTGGTCTATAAGAGGTAGAAAGGACAGGGTGGGGTGGTTTGTAGAAGTATGGCACAAGGAGGCTAGCAAAAAGGTAACAAAGTTGGTGAGGGCAGTAAAGGCTAAAGCTGAAAGGGAATTATCACACTCGGTCAAGAAGGAAAATCAAGGCCTTTATGCGAAAAAAGGGGGGAAAAGAACTGAATTGGATGGGTTGAGCAATATATGTGATGCAGATCCTAGAAAACTAAAAAGGCAGAGGTATTTAATGAATATTATAATTCAATCTTCAAAAATTGAAGCACAGAAAGGATGCAATCCTGATGGAAGAAGAGCAGCACAAAATGGGGAAAACAATAGACACACCCTAGGATAGACAGAGAGGAGGTTCAGTAGAAATTGTGTGCTTTGGGAAGGCTAAACAGAAGGACTACATATGCTACCTACCAGAGTCCTCAGATATCTAGTTAATGCTTTGGCAGACCATCCAACACAGATCTTCAGAACACTACCAGGTAGTAAAAATATGGCCCAGGACTGGAAGACAACAGTGGTACCCTTGTATGAGGGGGCATAAAATCTGGGGAACTGAAGAGCACTTAAGTCCCATGGCAGGAAAAGTGATGGAGAAATTCCAAAGGAAGGCTGGTAGCATTTCTAGAGGATAACTGTCTCCATGAAAGCAAACAATACAGGTTAACGGATAGAAGGAGCTGGCAGGTAGGTCCTGATCCAATTTTATAACTATGTCATGGGTGAATTTTACAGCAAAATAGTCATATACATAGTCTGTGTGAATATGAAGACCTATGATTTCATCCCCATACGTGAGGCAGATAACAGAGGTAATCCAGAAAGTTCAAGACAATTCTAGTATCTCACCTGTGACCCAGAGGATGACAGGACTAACAAGAAACAGAGTTCAAAGGATTTGTCCAGAAAAATCATTTTAGCTAGCAGATGTAGGAGACTGCCTCTTCCTGCTACCCTTCCTATGGGAGGAATGAAGCCACTTTGTTGAAGATTCAAGTAGTTTTTTTTTCATTTAAGTGGGTAGATGGAAAAAGTGAAAGTTACTTAAACTTATTTTAAGTATACTAAATTCGCTGGCTACAACCCAAAAAACTTCAAGATCTTCAAACTTTATACTTGCTCACTACGAGTGCCTGAAATGAATGCACTTCCTAATGCATTTAGTGAAGGTTACCTTAAGAAATGCCATTTTTATATACTCAGCTTTTCATGGATTTTCTTTATTTTCTTAATTCTCATATTTCTTCAGTAGCAATATACTAATATTGTGAATTCTTCTAAGATTGCGTAAGATATCCTTCCATTCTCTTATATCTCTGAATGCATTTATGTAAATACTACATTGTATGCAATATTGTATTGAAATACTATGATATCTTCAAACCTTTTAGTCTATATACATATTACTCTTGGTACTTTAATAAACTCTAAGACTGCATGTAAATGCCAGTCTTGAGCTTAAAATCATATGGCATGTTTGATATAAAGGTCATAACAAAAGCTCAGTAGGAACCCAGACTAAGTCCAAACACAATAATATTCCAAAAAATGGATGTCCAAAAGGCTGACGTTGAGTAAAAACAGTTTTAATAACAGTAATAGATGTGCACAAAACAAACGGGTGAGCACTTTTGTGGCTTACCCACTTCTTCAGACCATGAAAAAATAAAAGACACTTCAAACTTTATATACAGATAACCAGCCATACAATTAAGGGATGTCAGATCACATGGTGCAATTAATGATGCAATCCTCTCCTCTTTAGAGCAGGTTTTAAAGACACAGCATTATTCAGACCTGGGTATACAGTAGCGCTCAGGTCAAGAATCCATCTTAACTCAATATATTCTGTTTTGTTAGCTATATGACCTCCTCTTGTATTGGGACCGATTTTATGCAGAACCAAAAACTTAAATCGATGGGTATCATCAGTTTCCATCACATGTTTGGCTAATGCATTACTTTCTTTCCTATTGTGTATATCATTATTGTGCTCAAGTACTCTTTCCTTCAACGTTTGAATGGTTTTCCCAATATAGAACCCTTCACATACACTGCACTGTGCCCAATACACTATGTTCTTATCTTTTCAGTCAGCATAAAAACTAAACTCAATCTTTCTCTTAGTTCTAGGGTGTGAAACAGATGTAACTGTCCACACATACCTACAGGCACTACATGATCTACATGCATACGTACCTCTCCTTTCAGAATGTACCCTGTCTATATAGTTCTGTCTATAACATAGATGTTCCTTCAGGGTTTTATTGTTTTTAAAGGAGAATCGTGGATGGGATCCGACCACATTACCTACACTTGGGTCCGTCATGAGTATTGGCCAGTTCTTTTTCACCACATCACAAATGACATTAATGTTACTTGACTACATTAAAGTTACCCTACTTGCATTACCTTCAGGTAAATGTTTCTCCTTAGCTTGTTGGTCCAGGGGGTCAGAGAAATATGGTCTAATCTCATTCCCAGTGGCAGATCTAACCTCATTAATAGCCCTTTCAATGACTCCTATTTTGTAACCATGCTCTAACAACTCTATATGTAAAGTTTCCAGAGCTTCTTCTGGCTTAGTTTTATTTGTGTGCAGTCTCATTACTCTGAGGACCTGTTTTTTAGCCACATTCCTTGGAATGTGCCTAGGGTGCATGTTAGTGTTGTGTAGGATGTTGTTCTTCCTGCAGGGTTTCCTATACATACTAGTGCAGATGCTGCCCAGCTCATCCTTCTTAACTACAGTGTCAAGAAAGTCTCTATCCTCAGCAGAGTAATGCATAGTAAATAAAAGAAAGGTAGTTGTATTTTGTAGATAATCTACAAACTCCAGCAGTAGATTGGTTGGTCCTTGCCAAACAAAAAAGACATCATCCACAAATCATTTGTAAAATTTCACATGTGAATTAAATCTTACATCTGTAAAAACTGACTGCTTTTCCCAATAAGCCAAGACAATATTGGCATAAGAGTTGGCACATGCAGTGCCGATTGCATCCCCCAGTTTTTGAAGAAAATATTCCAATTCAAAGATGAAAACATTATTCTCTAGTATTAGATCCAGTAATGCACACAATAATTCTACCTTAGAGTTAGAAAAACCCTGTCAGATGTCAAAAGAAACCTTACACTATCTATTCCTACATCATTTGGAATGACCATAAAAAGGGAATTAACATCTAATGTTACAAACAAAATATCATTCAAATCATCCACATTTATTGACCATTGGTATAGGTCTTGTAGGAATTGCTTGGTATCCTTCAACACAGTTGTAATGGTGTCAAGAACCAATCTAAGTTGCTTTTCCACATATATAGAGATGGGCTTAGTCAGCCACCCTCTTCCCGAAACTATAGGTCAGAGAGGGGGGTTGACAACATCTTTAGGCATTTTCAGTAATCCATAAATAATGGTTATTCTGGGATGGTCATCTGTAAAGTAGGTATATAAATCGTAATCAATCTGATTCATTATCAGAAAATCATACAAATAAAAATGAACTCTATTAATGATTCCAGTAACTTGAAATCTTTGCAACTTCATATAAACCTCATCATTTAACATGCTAGACATCTTTTCAGTGTAACTACTTTTGTCTAGAACCACTATCCCTCCACCCTTGTCAGCTGGTCTAATCATTAAATGCTGTGCCTTAGTTAAATCATGCAAAGCTTCCATTTCTTTAGAGGTCAAATTATAAAAAGTCGCACCCTTACAGTTATTTGCTAAACAATTCTTTAAGTCATTCTCACATACATTCAAAAAAGCATCTAAGGCTGTTTTAAATTCAGGAGTAAAAACACTTGGTTTCTTAAAAAAGTCATGTGACTGAACTTTGGAAATATCACATTTAACATTACATTTCTAGCAAACAGTTTCAAGTCCAGAAAGACATCCGTTAAGTCTGTTTTAACTGCTGGAATAAAGGAAAGTCCTTTATTCAGTACAGCAAGCTGTTCTTTAGTGAGTTCAAATGATGATAAATTAAAAACGAAATCACCTGCTACCATCCTCTTCTGTCTGGTTTCCTCTGTTTCACTGAAGTGTCCAACCCTGTCCTGGGCCTGCGTTGCTGGCTCTGCGAATGCCCCTTCTGTTTCTCCTGATGTATAGGTAAAGCTTTTTCTAAAAAAACAGGGTTCAGTGGCTGAGATGTGGTGAGGGGAGAAGCAGTGTTCAAAGCTTCATTAGATTTAACCACAGGTCGAGTTTTAAGTTTAACAAACACAGCCTGTTGATTTCCTGGAATAAAAACTACTCTACATATTGGTTGAAGGCAGTACAATACCTTCTCCAGTACTCAACTAACTTATTACATGTTGTTCAGGGAGACTAACATCAGAAATAAGCTCCATGGCTGCTAGAGTACTCCCTGAGGCTGATGCATCCACATTTCCACTTCCTGGGAAGTGTGAAAGAGCTTACCAGTTTGTTTTGTGTACATATATTACTGTTATTAAAACTGTTTTTACTCAACTTCAGCCTTTTGGATATATGTTTGATATAAAGCTTTTGTTCCAGGGCTGTTACTGGAGTAAGACATCCCCTGATAAACAAATGCAATTAAATAAATTATCTAAGAAAAGATCATGTCATAAAGACAGTGTAGTTAATTAAAACTGAGAAAATGTGAGGGTGGACAGATCTAAATAAAATGAACAGGATGTGCAAAAACTGACATTATTAAGAAGATGGTAACCTTGTTTAGTACGTCTTAGGGCGAGGAGTGGGCAGACTCAGCAGCTATAACTCCAATCTCTTGGAAACTTTAGCATATATGTGTGACAGGGAAGTGTATTGATATGACTATACATCCTATAATGAATTATGGCCGGTGGGTGGGCAGCTTACACGATGTAGAAGGTATATCAGGGCAACATAATCATGAACAAACTGGTTAGTCCAAATTAGATATAGAACCAAAGTGGTTGACTGACTCTGCCAGCATACAAGCATTCAAAGATTACAGGAGTATCAAAATGATTACACCTTTGTTTAACACAGAAGGTTGATTGGATCAGAACATCAACCACTGTCCAGTAATCATCCAGGACCAATGCCCACTTCAGTGTAACAGTGTGAAAGTGCCCACTGTGCTGCCCACTTCAGTGTAACAGTGTGAAAGTGCCCACTGTGCTGCACTGAGGTGTGTGAAGTGATGGATGCCATCTAATGCACATACTCTAAACCAAGGGGATTTTTAAAGCAGATTAATATTGCAGATAGGCAGTCTTTTGAAGGCATGTTGTCACAAAGCAGTAAGAAAGTGCCTCAGAGGTAGTTCAGCATCTATCCATTATGGGGACAAGCAGAATATTCTCAGAACCTAAGTTAGTTAAAGTTGGGCAGTGTGAACAAAGCAGTGAATACAGTGTAGCAATAATACTTAAATAGTTAATTTCAGAATAAATCAAGCAACAAATCAGTGGAAGCAAGAAATTCACTTACAGAATGATGACAATTAATTCATCAGAAATAATAGATTGATCAGTTTATAAACGAACATTAATGACTTTTTTTTGCTTTTTGCATTTATACAAACAGGGAAACAAATATATTAATAGATACTTACAAGGCTATTGACCTGTGAGTATCCTTAGAAGACTAGCCATACATTCCTTTGAATTTTTTTGCCATTTTATTTTAAGTACAGATAATCCAGAGATGAGCAGAACATTTACATGTTGCATCCATGAGGTATAAGAGTGCTTGCTAAACCAGGGGTGAATCTGGTTACTTCATCCAAATTATGTTTGAAGAGTGTAAGATAAGTACTTTGCTTTATATAGAGACTGAGGGGATTAAGCCCTGGACTACAGGAAGCAGCTTATTAACAACTCATACCTTTAACCTCTATGTGAACTGCCAGACTATTTTGAGATATGTTTGTTACAAAGTAAATCTAATTAACTTTCAGTGGATGAAAGTATACAGTATACTGTAAAAGTATAATGACAATAAAGTAATAATTGTGAAAGCTAAAGTGTGTGTTGTATCATAATTTCTTTCATGAAATATTAAAAATGAATGAGACTCATTTCATTTTGCCCACAGACTATTAGTCAGAGAGCACACTTAATACGATTCTGAAGAAGTCAGATAACCTGTCTATAGTTAGCACAGAGATTGGAGTTATCAGCTGTTAGCAAGCTGCATCATGTAGTCCAAAACTTGATTTCTTCAGCTGCAATTTATTGTGTCTGACTTCAAGCAAATCACTTAACCAGTCAGTGCTCTGGGACAACTAGGAAATAGGGCAGTCAGGTTAACTGCATTTCTAGTAAATACCCATGAAGCTAAAAAGAAGTAAAATATCAATGATTTTTTTTCCTCCTGAGAAGGAGTGATCTTTCACACTTGGATTCCAACTCACATAGTAATTAATTTCTGATTGGGTGCACATCTGATATTTTCAGTTAGATATTTGTTGGAATAGTGCCTGATAATTGGTTGTCTGCTATTTAATCCTCCGTCATCTTGGCTGGTATTAGTTAAAACAGGTTAGTGAAAATGCCTGAGGCAGAAAGGCCTACTCTGGGCCTAAAAATGGCAAAGGTAAAACTAAAGCAGTCCTTATATAGTAAATCTTATTAGCCAATTACTGCATTCTAACATGAGACAGAAAAAGAAGAAAGTGCAGCTGTGTAAGTTGAACTTAACCATACCAGTAGATGTTTGAATGATCACTGCTGCAGTAGCCTTAGCTATATGGTTTATATCCTTCCAAGGATATAACAACTGGCCAGATTCCAAAGCTTCAGGTCACCTTGCACATACTCAAACTGTCAAGCAGCTTGAGCAGAGCTGACTAAAAGACAAGTTTGGGTGGGAAGTTCTTCAAAGCTTTATTGCCAGCAGAGAGAAGGTGGCTCAGCCCTGAATGAACTATGCTAAGAAAAAAAAAATGTCCACACCCTGGAATAATAAACACACTGTGACACTGCCAGCCCAGCTATCTGGAATTTTGTAAATAATCATATGTCATTTGTGACTATCAACATGATTAATATGCTTGTCTTGCAAATGTATGAGAACTATGTGTTATGTGTATATTAAACTACTGGTGCAGAAGTGTGTGTTGAACTGGGTTTGTACAGTACTGAACTTCAAGAATGTAATCAAAGTGTACCCTACTGGAAAAGAACGGAAATTTATATAAACTGTATACCTGTGCAAATGTATGTTTTAATAGTAGAAGCTGGAACATACAGAGTTAACTTGCAAAATTTCAAGAAAATAAGTTGAAATTAAAGTATTTTACAATTGTATTATCTCTCAGTTTTAATGCAGCAAGCAGACACAATGTCTAGAGCTATACATTTTTGTATTGTCTTGAAACAGAAATAATTACTAGGTTTCAAATGTAAAAGTGTTTTATTGTTTTACAAGTTCCATGTTCTTCAAACATCTGAGATATGTACTTCTCACACAGAGATGTTAAAATTCTGTTAGTATCTATTAGCCTGGGAACTGAAGGCAGGTGACAAAGAATGATGTCATCCAAGCTGACCCAGCAGTAATGTTTGATAGTAATTTAAGAACTCTCTCAGACAGAGACTGTGTGCATTTTGTATCTTGTCTTGGACCTAGAAACAGCCACTCATCATCAGCACTCATCTGCATTTGCCTTGCTCTGTAAGTAGGTTATTTAGGGCATAGTATATTTTAGATATAGATTGGAATATAGTAAACATTAGTTTAGATGTTTTCTGTATTTATTTGAGACTGTCTTGCAATGTTGTTTTAAAATATTTCCTGTGATTCTGAAATCTGCAGTTATTGTGTTGATTGAGTATTGTCTTGTTCTTTTATTATTTATTATTAAATATATTTAAACCTATCTTTGTGGCTGATATTTGTGAGAAATATTTAAGCTCTTAGGGTACTTGCATATGTATTTGGTGACACTGTACAGGACACTCCTAAATAGCATTACTCTTTGTCACATTTACCATTTGGATAATAGTAACATTACACAGTAGGATTGGTCACCCTTTGGAAAAAGCCTTAAAGTAGCTGACAAGGGGTTCTGGTGGCAGTAATAGCTGCCTTCTAGTCTGGGTGGTATAGCTAGTAAACCTGTGCCAGCCTTTCCCAGGTGTGTGTTTGTGTATAACTCAAATCTCAAAGTGTGTGTGTGTGTGTGTGTGTGTGTGTGTGTGTGTGTGTGTGTGTGTGTGTGTGTGTGTGTGTGTCAGCTACTTGGACAGGCACACGAAGCACTGGTTGGACAGAGACAGTGTTGGGAGGACTTGGCTTGGAACCCTGGCTAAGGGCTCAACTCTATAGCTGTGCCAGTGGGGAGTCTTATTGGGGATCTGGAGAAAGAAGGAGAAATCAACCCTAGACTGACTGTGATCTCTGTGTACTCTTAAGGGAAATTGTACTTTATTGTGTGTGTACTTGTCATCCTCCCATTGTGTACATCCCTCACTATTGTCAGTGGCGAGGATTGAGGCTCCTGCATTACTGGGCCAGTGCAGGGGCATCATACACACCAAAAACAAAGAGATGGAGGGAGTGGCTACTGCAGGAGTGATCATTTGAACATCTACTCTTATGGTAATTTCAACATATACTATGTTCATCATATTGATTACTGCTGCAGTAGCCTTAGTTATTTAGGTAGATTACCATAGACCATAGCTAGCTACATTTGGGAAGTGGAAAGAGAAGAGTCCATGAATCACTGGAAAATGGTCCTAGTAAAGCTTGAACTGGACCTAGAGAAGGAATCAAACTCATAGTGCTTTGTAAAAGTATGTACAGAGGACCAAGTACCAGTTTCTAGAATATTTTTAGAATACAACCCTTTTCAAAAATGCCATAGATAAAATCAAGACCCTGGTACAGATGGCTTTGACATTGCCTGGAATAGATTTGTTATGGTGAATACAACTAAATGTAATAGCCTTAGACAACCATTTGGAAATAGTCTGTTGTGACATAGGTTGTCCTTTTTCTTACCTTTACAAGAAATAAACAATTGATCCAAAGATCTGAAAGACTTACTTCTGTTAAGATAGTACCCAAGTTGTCTGTGGACATCCAAGATATGGAGTATTCTTTATCCTTCATTTTTAATTTCAGTAAAGAAAATGGGGATATGGATAATTTGGCTTAAACTAAACTAGTATACTACTTTAGGCATAAAAGATGGATTAGTTGTTGAAGAAACCCCATCACTGAGGAAAATGAGATTGGGTTGACTCACCGTAAGAGCTTGGGACTCAATACCATTCTTGCAGAGGTCAGAGCAATCAGTAAAAATGTTTTCTATGTTAAGAACCTCAAGTTAGTGAGATTAGCTGGTTAATATCCCAAGGAGGGGACACAGGTTTATTTAGAGGCTTCTTGTACAAAACCCTTTTCAAGAACATTTTGAAATGAGACTGCTTTGAAAGAGGAGGATTCGTGGGCAGCCATGCTGAAACTTGAACTTTGATAGATGAAGAAGAAATGCCATAGTATAATAGCTCATACAAATATTGTAAACCTAGAGAACAATTAGACTCAAATGGGTGCTGGTTATGTTGTTGGCACCAATTACAAAATCTTTTCCATTTGCTAGTATATTATTTTCTAGTAATAGGCTTTCTTGTCTCCATTAATGATTGCTGCACATCTTCAGTAAACAGGTGGCTAAAAGGAATTAAGACTGTATCATCCAGGTAGTTAATTAATGTTGATTGATGTTGAACTGTATCAAACATCCATGTTCTTGTGTGAGTAGATCCAGTCTATGAGAAAGCTTGTGGTAATTGCCTCTGGCCATTTCCGAAAGAAGGCAAAACTGCAGTTGCCTAGGCCAGAAGGGAGTCCCCGCAATGATATTGGGGGATTTCATGTGAATTTTCAGAAGTACCCTGGATATTAGTAGAAAGGGTGAGAAAGCATATAAGGACATTCCTGTCAAAAGAAAAGAAAAGTCATCTGTCTTCCAGGCCTTCTTGCATAGAGTCCTGGAACATCATCTTGTCAATTGATTGCTCAAAGAGGAGACAAAATGGTCTAGTTGAGGATCTCTCTACAGTTGGATCAAATCTTGGAAGACCCTCTGATCTAATTTTCATAGGTGAGAGTCTGCCCTGGTCTAACTCAGCTTGTTTGCCACAAAATTTTGCTCTGACAAAATTTAGGATGCTTGTAGATTGAGATTGTGCTGTGAAGCTATATCCTTAGCTAACATGGCTAGTCTGCAATGGGGGCATGATCTGGCTCCCCATTGCTTGTTGATGTACTGCATGACTTTAGCATTGTCTGAGAACACTTTAAGAGGTTCCAGAGGCCAAAGATGGCCCAGAGGGCTGATTTCCTAGATCAGGGAAAGCATTTCCTAGATATTTATGAGCTTGCATCTGTCCTTGGTGTCCCACACCCTCTGCACATTTATCTCTCCTGAAACTGCTCTCCAAACAAAGTTTGAAGCATAAAAACATGAACCAGTAACCACCCTGAGAACAAAAATGTAGAGAATGGAAAAGCAGGCTGGAGCCACTTTATGCAAGAAAGGTTAAGCGCTTTTGCAAGTTTATATCAAAACTTCATCAGAACCATCTATTCCAAAAGAACTCACACCTTTAAATAATCCTCAAAAATTAATCACATGATCAAACCTACCAATAAAAACCTTCTAGACTTAGTAGACCACCTTGAAATTTTTTTAAAAAACATGTGAATTATAAACATATTAAACCATGTGTTTAATTTTTCTTTAAAATTCAACCTAAAATAAAAACTGTATACTTATAAAAAATGAAAATTACACATAATAGGACATCAATCTCAAAACACTAACAAAAGAAATGGAATCATTCAACCCAGGTGGATCAGTGGCATTTAGTTTCAACTGCCAAACCAGTTCCTCATACTCAATCAAATCACACCATGGCCCCCCTATTGTTCTTAGGGACAGTATCCACCCCAAAAAACAAAAACTCACATTCTGGATTATTTGCTATGTGGCAGTATAGGGAGTTACTATTTTTTTTTCTTTTTAGTATTATGCAAATGCTCGTAAATCCTCTCCCAAAACTGGCAGACAGTCTTGCCCTCAGAAACTTGGACAGTTGTTACATAAAGCTAAATACATTACTCCTACTGATTTGCAATAAAAATGAAACTTGCTTTTAATCACATTGTGGTTAACGTTTATTTCACCCTTTTCTATCAAATGGTGACATTGACTGCAGTTTCCACATTTGAATGTACCACATCTTTTACCACTCCCACAAAATTAATATTGTCATCAACTTCTAAAAAATTTTTCAAACACTTAGCAAGTCTAGTTACAAACCTCAGTTTGTCCCCTACAATCTCACCAATACCATTAAATGCTTTGAACAATAAAAACAATAAGGGGGGCATGGCGTGATTTGATTGAGTATAAGGAACTGGTTTGGCAGTTGAAACTAAATGCCACAGTTCCACCTGGGTTGACTGATTCCATTTCCACTGTTAGTGTTTTGAGATTGATGTCCTATTATGTGTAATTTTCATTTTTTATAAGTATACAGTTTTTATTGTAGGTCGAGTTTTAAAATAAAATTAAACACAGGATTTAATATTTTTACAATTCACATGTTTAAAAAAAAGGTTTCAAGGTGGTCTACTAAGACAAGAAGGTTTTTATTGGTAGGTTTGATCATGTGATTAATTTTGAGGATTATTTAAAGATGTGTTTTTTTTTGGAATAGATGGTTCTGATGAAGTTTTGATATAAACTTATGAAAGCGCTTAACCTTTCTTGAATAAAGTGGTTCCAGCCTGCTTTTGCCATTCTCTGAATTTTTGTTCAAAGTCTGAAGCATCTTTGATGTCTGACTGCTTTAGAGCAGGGAGGGAGAAGGGTAGACTTGGATTCAAGGATATCTGTTGTCTCCACCAAAAGATCTATTTTCTGACAAACCCCAGCACTGGGAATTGAAAAGCTAAAGGGTGTTGATGCTGGGACGAAAGTGATGTGCAACAAGTATTAATGGAGACAAGAAGCCTATTACTAGAAAATAATATACTAGCAAATGGAAAAGATTTTGTAATTGCTGCCAACAACATAACATACCACTGTATCTTTTTCAAGTGGAGTCTTGCCAGGGGTATCATGAGATCATAGATGCCATGAGACCCAACATCCTGAGGTATACCCTCACAGTGACCAAAGTCTGAGTGGAAAACCTTAAAAATTGATGTAAATAAAGATCTGTAAATGAAGTGACTGGTTGACATCCTAGGAACATAATCATGTGTGAGAGAGTCAAGAAAGACATTTGAATGTCCTCTTGGAATCCCAGCATGTGTAAGAGATCTCTCACCAAAGAGAGAGATTCCTGACACTTTGAAAAATACTGCAAAGATAAGCAAGTTGTCTAAATATGGAAAATAATGGATACCCCAAAGTTTGCAATGAGCTGTAACTGGAGCTAGACACATTGTGATCACTCTTGGTGCAGTAGAAAGTCCAAAGGGTGAGGCATAGAGCTGGTTATGTGATCCAGACACACATGATCCAGACACACAAAACCTCAGCAGAAATGTGTGAAATCTGGAAGAATAAGGATGTGAAGAAGAAAAAGGTGGACAAAAGAGTCTGATCAGGTGGAAGAGGAATGACACCATGGAAAGGAGGAATTTTCTCTCACTGCCATCTATAACCTTGGTGAAAGATTTGCAGAACCCAATTGTCTGACACAATCTGTTGCCAAAGAGAAAAAAATGTAGATTTAGACTTTTTGTTAGGGAAAAAGGGGCCAGGGTGGGAGAGGGTTACAAGGTCTCTTGAATAATCATTCAGACCTGCCAGATTGTCCTTGGTTTTGGGAGGTTAGAGATTTCTCTTTGGGACCCCCTTGTCAATTCTTCTTAAATGTCTGCTTACCTGAATTTTTTGAGACTGTTTAATCTATTTTTGCCAAAACTGAATGAGGAGATAGAAAATCCCTTGGACAATTTGGAAAAGGATGGCTAAAATATCTTAGAGATTCCCTTCATCATCTTGCTCCATTCATCACACATTTAACCACCTGTGGAGCAGAGGGGTAAAACACCATATCTCTATCCAAGGGAGAATTTAAAAACTCATTTTTAACATCATCTGGGAGGTTCTGAGAATGCAGTCATGCAAACCTCTTTAAAGCAGTACCAGTGGGCATATAGCCCCAGAAGAAGTATCAGCAGAGTCATACACACACACTGAAAACAATGAGTAGTGACCTGTGAAACAGAAGAAACTAAGTTATTTATAGCAGATTTTTCCTCACAATAATAAAATATAGATAAAACATTCCTCATGCTTTCACAATTTGTCAGGACAAACTCTAACATCTGCATCTGACAATTCAAATTTTTGAAAATCAAAGTTGCAGAAGTATGCACTTTTCCCCCATACCTATCAATAATTTTCACATCATTATCAGAAAGATTAGGATTAGAATTAACTGTTCTTAGAAGCAGTGTGATCAACTAAAAATATAGCTGCTGGATCAAGTTTGAGAATAGTGTACAAAAGTTAAAAGACTGAGGAATGTTATACACACTGTCATGTCCCTCCTTTGGGCCAGTGATCAAGGAACCTCAATCCTCACCACTGACACCAGTGGGGAACATACACTGAAAGAAAAATAGACACACCCACACACACACACACACACACACACACACACACACACACACACACACACACACACACACACACACACACACACAGTATTTTTAGATATAGATCTCTGCACCAAGTACAATTTCCCTTAAGTGCACACAGGGCATGCACACACCAGTCCTGGGGCTGGGCTCTCTCTCCAGACCCAGAATAAGACCCCCACTGACCAATACAGAGCTAAATCCTTAGGTGGGTCTTTCAAACCAACATCTCCACCATCATCTCTGTGAAATCAGTGCTCTCACTGTCTCTGTTCAACATAGCTGTCGCACACACTCTCTTGAGATTTGGATTTTCACATACACACCTGGGAAAGGCTGGCAAAACGTACCCATTCTGACACCTCCACCCAGACTATAAGGTATATTCACTGCCACCAGAACATCCAAGGCCAGCTACTTTAAGGCTCTTACAAGGGTACTCAATTACACTTATTAAAATTAATACTTATATAAATGGTAGTGTTAACCAAGCAGCAAGACTTTCAGGAACATGGAGGCACAGTGCCACTAAATAAATGCAAGTTCTTTCAAAGGTTAAATATTTTCTAAAAGACCAGCCATGATGATAGGTTTAGCTATATTTAATAGTACATGAAAATACTGAATATCTATTTACAATAAACACCAATGTTTCAATCACAGGAAATATAAAAAAACACAGATGGAAAGACTCAGACAGATACAGAAAAAACAACATTTAGCTAATCTCATTATATTTTTCTAACTGACTGAAGAATTGTTGTTCCCTAGTTATTTACTAAAGCAAGGCAAGGTGAAGTGGATGAGTGTCGCTTGTGTCAGGTCCCAAAAACAGAGTGCACTTATCACATCTCCCACTAGTATTCAAATACAATTTCAGTGTTGGCTACAGAATGAGATCACATCTGGTCATCTGGTTTTGTGGTTTCCACACTACCCCCTCATTAGAGACCGAGCCAATATCTGGCACTGATGTATGACAACACACACACAGAACTTTAGCTAAGGTTTATTAGAGAATCTGAAAACTGTAAACAATTCCAACATTTCCAGCCTTCCTGCAGAAACTAACTAGCTATTTTCTGGCACCCCAAGGTAGTGATTAGTTCACCACTAAGGACAACAGAGCAGGAACTCATTCCAGGCTTTTCACAGGCATTGTGTCTCTGGCTGCATTCAGACCTGTGAGATAAAATCTTTATGGCCTTAACCAAATAATTTAATTTCAGGATATTTTTTAAGGTTAGCTGGGCTGAGCTTCACCCCTTCCCTTCAAGTATCCTATACTTTTCATCAGTTACAACAATGCAGTCTGACATACATGTATATTTCTTTTCCATCCAGCAGGACCCACTGTTGACACATTTTTGATACAAGCAGTTTTACAAATACATTTTTAACACAAACATCTGTTCAAATACGTTTGATATTCAAATGACATATAATTCTTTACAAAACTCCAGCTATCTATGCTGGCATATGTTACACATGCACTGCCCTACTCTCCCTGGCACAGCTGGCACTACCTCACATCATCACACATACTATCTGCCTTTTCAGGGGCAGCTGGCTGACTATCAGGACAATTGCAGGCAATGACACACATATCCTTTAAAGCCAACAACACATGAGGAATGGGTGTGGGCTCTAGAAAAAGCCTTCTGTAACACCTAATAGTATTTTCTGAGGGACTGAGTAACCTTAGTGTTCTCCAACAGAAAACACTGCCACAGTCTCAGATACTCTGCTCTGTCCTGTGAGTCTGAATCAGAAATCTGACGAAAAAAATTGCACCCATCTCTGCATCTTCCTGTATAGATTCAGAATCATGAATTTCTTCAGGAAAAGAGGAATCCCTCCTTCTTTTACCAGAAACTACTTTACATAAAGGAGCAGTCATTAAACCCTGAGCCAGATTCAGTAAATTATCCTATGCAAAGAAATTTGAGGAGGAGTAGATTGGTTTTCCATTTCTTTTTGACAGGAAAAATAGGGCTAACTTGTTACTAATGGTAGCAGCTGCTTCCCCAGGGATGATCACAGCATTCTGACTAAACAGTAAAGCCTTGCCTGTTCCCTCTCTCAGACCAATAAGTGTTGCTTTTCCTTGCCCTCTGAGAGGACTCCAACAGCCATAGAGGACATGGCTAACCTCTCAGCCCATAGTAGCTGAAGATGCTAAACCAGAGGGATCCAGGTTAAAAGATGAACGGTCTAAGGTACAACAAATGGCCACAGCACAGTCATCCAACCATGGCTGAATTGAATTGCTAGCCTGCTGTGGTGGCAAAGGCTGTTAACTTAAAGGACAACAATGGGATATTAAAGCAGATTGCTCAACCTATTATCTCTTTTAGTCCCTGTTCATTGATACAGCCTCGAAAAATCATCAATTCATTTTAAAAACGAATCCACTCAACTGTTTTCCCTATTAGGCTTCCTACCTTTCCATACTGTTTTACTTTCATTTTGAAAAACAAGTTGAAAAACCTCTAGCTCGCTCTGAAATGATGATGTCAATCTGCCAGAGCTCTTGCTCTAGCTACCGGGACATTTCCTCCCCACCTGATTTGCATGCTGTATAGAAGAGCCAGTGGACCTCCCACATTGTGATGTCAGAGCTGCCTTCTCCAGCCCACTCTTAACCTAGCAAAAATATCAAACTATAATCTCACTTTTCTGAAGAGCCCTACCGATATGTGACAAAGTACAGGCAGAAGTACAGTAACAGCTGCAAAAACTAAGAGCATAAATTTGCAATGACCATGCGTAGACATTAATTGCATGTTTTTACATAAGAAGCAGATGTCTGCCACAATTAATCGACAACACCACATCAGATTACAAGAAGTATGCAGTACCATAATTTTCTTAAATTACCACTTAAAAAAAAACATTTTGGTGCTGTCTTGCAAGTCTGTGAAATATTTTGTGTTTATAGTGCCTCATGTGTTAGCTATTTAACCAAACAGGAAGAAAAAATAAGTGGGAGTTTGATACTTTGCAAAACAGTGATTATTCCCAGATAGTAGGAATGTACATATACAAAAGACAATAGTAGAACACTGAAAATATAGAATGGGCTACATGTAGTAATAAGGAAAATGACTACCCACAGCCCATTAAAAACTGTTGGACATTCACAAACGTGATTTGATCTTTGATTTTCTATGAAGGATATCAGGCTACTGGAGGCATAATTCTTAGCTTCCTTCTTGCTGTTAATGAAATGAAATGAAATGATGAAGACAGGACAGTAAGGGCAGCAAGAAGGGTCAGGAAAGAGCAGCATGGGAAAGGGGTAACTTAATATTACTTAGGAAGAAGGAAAGGTCAGAAAAAGGAACATAAACATGGAATAGACATGTTGTGGCAAAAGAAGGTAGATTTAGGAAGAATGTATCAAATAAATAAAGTGGATGAAAAGGGATAAAACAATAGAATTACTGTGATCTTGAAGTTCTTTCCAAATTGTCAGATACATTGCCTATCAGGAGTTAGTTGCAATCAATTATTTATTTCTTCAACTGTATGAATGCATTCTTATGTTATCTAAAGAATATGGAGCTGAAGAATTCCAGTTTATTCACTTAACGCTCAACATATTGAGTTGTAACTCACTAAGGCTGAGCGTATAAAAAGACATTAGAACTTAGTGTTTAGGACACTTTACCCCTTAATCCCCTTTATGTATTATAACTACATTCAAAGTCAAAATCAAGCTGAAGAAAGAGGCATGGTCTTATTGAGTTGCATTTGGGCAAGTTGAACTTGTGACAGTCTAAATGGCTCTTGATCTGGCAATGAGACAGTTAAATAGTTGTTCTTTAAGAAAAACAGACCACAAGAAAAATGGTAAGCAGATGGCAACATCTCAGGACCATGACCTGAGAAGGAAGGAATAGAGGTAATAGGAGAACAGGAGAGTAGGACAAAAGAGATTAAAGTCAGTGTTGTGCTTAACAGTGGCAAAAACTGAGTAAAGAAGGAAGATGCCTGATGTGGAAGTGGTAAGAGTAAAGAGTGAGTACAAATAATGGAAACATGGGTCTGTGACAGTTATAGAATGTTATTAATTTTTAAATTTTTGTTTTATTTAAAATGTGTTAACCTATGTAGAACTTTATCTACGTGGACTGTTTTCAGGCCTGCTCATAGGTTACAAACCCGGAATATGTGAAGTAGGAAGAAGCGAATGTAGCAAATTACTGTGTTTATCTTCCACAGATAGTAATGACAAACTAGGCAGCTTTAACACCCAGTGTAAATATGGTATATAATGCAGATGAATTCAGAATTCAATATATACAAAATAGATAGGTATGGGGGGGTAAAATAAGGAAGTAGAGGGAAGAATTACAGAAAGGAGTCTTGGTGAAGATAGCTGAATTACTGGAGTAAGAACGTGTAACAGAAGCGATATATACTCTATTCAATTGAACTGTTACAGAAACAGCTGCATTTAAGTTTCCTTAATAAGGTCTTTTTTTCCACTTCTGTGCAGAATATGAATTATGAATAAAGACCTTTTAATTTGCATGGCAGTGACTCCCAAAACTTTGGGCCAGTGAGTAAGAAGTTATGATCTGTGCAACCTAGTTTATTATGAGGGGTAAGTAGGACTGGACCAGCAAGTGGAAGACACGTAAGTTGGTAGTTAGAGATTATAACAAGTCAGTTTGCAAGAAAAGGGAAGAATATAAATAGAAATGAGTGTATAAAATTGTCCCTTCTGCCTTGCTGGTAACCATTTGGCTTTTGCAAAGATACGGTTGTGGTGTTTTCTTTTTGGGGAGAGGACTATGAAGTTAAATATCTGGTTTGATTTGGTACCTATCAAGAACAGACTCAAGGAATGGACAAGGAGGAGAACAGTGGTTGTAACAGGAGACTCCAGTCTAATACAAGCAGACTGGAGTATCCTGCGAAATAATATCTAAATGTCAGAGGGGGCTAAGGGAAAGGGTGGTGGGGGGGCTAAGGTAGCACTGTGTGGGAAAGGGTAATAATGGTTCAAATTTAGGGGGGGGTTGTCTTCAGCTCAAGTCATGTGTGTGTCGCTGCTGTGGTTTTGCATGCTTTTTAATCATCTAATTTAAGACAGCATATTCCTGCCAAAGAAGTGAATATCCTTTTGCTCTTAGAAACTCCCTAATTCGATGAAGGAAGAGAACACAAAGATGAAAGTGTTCAACCTGAAAAACTTTATGTAAAAAGAATCAGTTGGATCCAGCAGAAGAAGCATCCTTAACCTTATGTTTTCTGGTGGCGGGAGGTGAGATGAACAATCTGCATGTCAGGGCTCTTCTAGCTAATACAGACCATGCAACAGCACGATTCACATTTGCCACAGAGAAGGATTGAAAAATTACTACAGAGACAAGGTATGGGATTATAAAATACATTTTGGCAGGAGAGGGGATTACTAAACAAAGACTGGGAATGTCATATGAGAGCAAAGGTGTGTAAGAGTTATGTAAATTCACAAAACAGCAGTGCATGGAGATATAGAAATGGACTAAAAGGGTTTCCAGGCAAAGAAGCAAAAGAAAGCTGATCTGGTTCACTAGGAAATAAGGGAAAAGGAAGTGAATGCAGGTGCTGGAGGGATGAGATCATAGGATGAATGGGTGGTGTATTGGGGTGTCAGAAAGAGGGTAATTAAGTATGTTAAGAAAACAAAAGGTGACATGGAGAAAGGGTTAGAGCAATCATTAAAAAAAGGAAGAACACCATCAATAGAAATGTAGGAGAAAAACCCCAGTGGGAGAAAATTTAGTTAACTAGCTCTGGGAGGACAAAGGAATAAAGAGGCTAAGGAACATGAAAAAAATTCTGTACAACTAATACCTGCTCAACTAAACAGAAGGTCAGCAAGTGCACCAGATCACTACATTACTGGGGTTGTGATATCTTCCCTTTCCTCCATATTGTGTGATCTCCAAATTAAAATATAAAATTAGAAGGTGGTATAGGGTGCCGATATGGGTGGTTCAGAGGGACTTGCCCATTGCAAAAAAAAAAAAAACAAAACAAAAAAAAAAAACCCAAAAAGAAAACAATGTTTACAACTTGCATACACCAAAGTTATTTCTTGACTCACATGGAGTAACGTGTTAATGTTTTTTTTCTCAACCTATTGTTGATAATAATGATGTCAACATTTGGCTGTCTACACACACACACACACACACACACACACACATATATATATATATATATATATATATATATATATATATATATATATATATATATACATATATACACACACACACACACACACACACATATATATATATATATATATATATATATATATATATATATATATATATATATAGGTCTACCTGAAAACACCGAACGCTGACAATGCCGACAACGAGATAACCGACACCAGAAAATCGACAACGGAGATGACCGACGATTGAAAATCCCGATGCTGAGAACACTGACATGTTAAGGTAAGTGTGTGATAGTGACGGACGTTAGGGTCAGGGTGTGGGTAAGGTAAGTGTGCGATAGTGACAGACTTTAAGGTTAGGGATGGGTTAAGTGAGTTAGGGTTAGGGTGCGGGTAAGGTAAGTGTGCAATAGTGACAGACTTTAGGGTTAGGGTGGGTTAAGTGAGTTAGGGTTAGAGTGCGGGTTAGGTGAGTGTGCGATAGTGGCGGACCTTAGGGTTAGGGTTTGGGTTAAGGTTAGTGCATAGATAGTTGTGTATATAAGGTTTAGTGTAGGGTTGTAAGGTTTTTGGTGTGCTTGTGTTGTGTGTGTGTTTTATGGAAAACATATTTGTTTTGTTTTGTTGATCGTCGGGATTGTGGTTTGTCGGGCATGTGAAGTTTCGTATTTTTGAACTTTTGGTTTTGTAGTGTCGGTTATCTCGTTGTTGGTGTTTTTGCGTGTCGGTGTTTTCAGTTACACCCATATATATGTGTATATATATATATATATATATATATATATATATATATGTGTGTGTGTGTATATATATATATATATATATATATATATATATATATATATATATATATATGTGTGTGTATATATATATATATATATATATATATATATATATATGTGTGTGTGTATATATATATATATATATATATATATAAAATGTATATATATATATATATATATATATATGTATATGTATAGAGAGAGGGGGGGTGGAGAGTATACATACACACACACACACACACACACACACACACACACACACACACACACACACATAGATAGATGTGGATTTACTTAAACTCATTGAATTATACAGATATTAATGGTGCAAACGTTGATACAAAACTTCAACATGTTAATGAGAATGTGCTGAGAAATACTATCCCCGAGCATACAAATTTCAAGACATGTTTCTTTTGTGGGGGGGGCAAGCCCCCTGTACTATCCCAAATGGAGGAGCTGTAGCCCCATACCCTTTGTTAATTATTTATTCCAACTCTGAGATTACAAACTCCACAGGGAAAGGTCACAGTCCCCAACCCGGGGAATTGTCAGTCTCACACAACTCTTGACTATTTGTCTTGTCGACCAAAGTGTGTAGACATACAGAGATCAACGTAAACAAAAATTGAATAATTGCAGTGAAAATTGAATAATTGCAGTGAACCTACACACAAGCACACAAACACACACACGCACACACACACACACACACACACATATATTTTATATATATATATATATATATATATATATATATATATATATATATATATATATATATATATATATATATATATATATATATATATATATATATATATATATATATAGGTATGCATATGTATACATACGGGTCTACTACTAATGCCCGAAACGACGATTCCCCGACGGAAAACTCGCCGATGCCAGATGACCGACAGGTAAGTGTACCGACAGGGTGATTTGCCGACAGCGGAAAGACCAACAAGGGAATGTGCGATCGCGACACGGTAAGTGTGCGATGGTGACGGAGTTAGGAGCGGTCAGGTAAGTGCTCGAGATTGTGGGATGTCGGGTTAGGCTGTGGGAAAGGTGAGTGTGTGTTCGTGTCGGAGGTATGGTTCGGGTAAGGTAAGTGTGTGCTAGTGAGGGACTGTAGTTTAGGGACGGGTTAAGTGAGTTAGGGTTAGGGTGCAGGTAGGTGATGTGTGCGTTAGTGTCGGAGCTTGGGCTAGGGGTGGGTTAAGTGAGTTAGGGTTAGGGTGCAGGTAGGTGAAGTGTGCGTTAGTGTCGGAGCTTGGGCTAGGGGTGGGTTAAGTGAGTTAGGGTTAGGGTGCAGGTAGGTGAAGTGTGCGATAGTGTCGGACCTTAGGGTTAGGGTTTGGGTCAGGGCTAGTGTGTATGCTATGTAGTGTCGCGTGTTGTTTACGTTCCGTGTGTCGGTGTAATGGTGTTCGGTGTAATGGTGTTCGGTGTTTTGCGTTGTCGGGTTTGTGTGATGTCGGTCATCTGGCGTCGGGGAGTTTTCCGTCGGGGAATCGTCGTGTCGGTAATTAGTAGTAGACCCGTATACATACATATATTTATTTGCGTATGTGGATATATAATCTCCACCCCCCCTCTCTCTATACATATACATATATATATATATATATATATATATATATATATATATATACATATATATATATATATATATGGCTCCACTTCATATCATCGAATTATCATTTCATCGAATTTCAAATCATCGTGACCAAATCGTCGAAAACTCATTTAATCGAAAACCCATTTCATCGAATCTCAAATCATTGAAAACTATAAAGCAACTAAAAATAACATCCCAGACACTGTTTACTATGTTTATGCAGGGGGCAAGCCCACTATGTGCGATCAACCAATGTGCAAAACTCAGGTAGCAGAACCAGAATTGCGATTACTGCATTGTTGAACCTTACAATAGCGAACATTCGCTTTAGCAAGGTTCGACAATGTCGTGCAGATTGCAATATAGTTGAGATCGTGAAATGTACCCTTTCCTCAATGTAGTGCGATTTCAGAGCTTGTAGATATAAGTAGGGGGGTGTAGGGGCTTGCCCCGCACATGGGGGGATGCAAGGGGGCTTGCTGCCCTGCAAAAACTATTGTAGAATGTTGAGCAGATTTGAAGACATACTACGAGTTTTTTCCTGTTTTGACTATGGCTGTTCGAAAATGTCAGTTCAATGCTGACAAAAAACAGCATTCGACAATTTTATCTGTGTTCCATACAAACACATCGGCCATATAATCTTTCGACTAATTTACACTTGGACATGTGATAGTAAAGCATATATATATATATATATCTATATATATATATGTGTGTGTGTGTGTGTGTGTGTGTGTCTGTTTGTGATGATTACTTCAGTAAATATTGAATGTAAACAATCCCAAACTCACATATACCTGCCAAATAAAACAGCAAAAAATAGATCTCTTACATTTTCCTGGATACTCTGCATCTACCCAAATAACAAATCCAATAATGACACCAAAATAAGAGTTATTTTGTAGGAGCAAGCTCCCACAGATGCAAAAGCACAAATGTGAGAGAAATCTCAAAATTTTAGATTATCAGTGATGGTACACACTAAGAAACTGTACCAGCAATGGTACATTCCACTTAATGCCATTTTGTCCCTTCTTCCATGTCTTAACATTTAATCACTTAACCCTCTAGTAACCATTAAAAATGACTGCAAGTGCAAACATATTATTTTTCTACCAAATAAATACATTTAAACAATGATGTTTCCTCCTGATCTGTACAACATTACCTACTATTTGTGTGCAATTGATATTTTCTACATTCAATATTTCCAGCCACAGTGTGACCCTTTGAGCAAATAATATTTCAATATTTTTCACTTCCCGCTTGTATCTCTATCTATCTCTATCTATCTATCTATCTATCTATCTATCTATCTATCTATCTATCTATCTATCTATCTATCTATCATACCTCTAAACCTCTTAGTACAAGAATTCTGGACAAAGCCAAACTTAATGGATGGAGAAAGGCTCAAAATCAGAGAGAGATTTCAAATATTGTTTCTATAAATTGATAAAATAACAACATGTATTTTTGAAAGCATATGAATTCTGAAACTAATATATTTGTCATTAATTAGGTGATGTGCAGAGCAATTATTACTGAAAATCTAAACTTTCAAGCTCAGTAGAAAAAGTTAAGAAAATCATGGCAAAAATTAGGTGTAGCACCCGGCAAGATAAACGCACTCTCATCAAACTAAGCAAATAACTCAGAGGACAAATAAAGTCTACCAAAGCCAAATGTGAGGTAAATTTGACCTCCCAGGTCAAGGACAACCAGAAGGCATTCTTTAACTATGTCCGAAACCTCAAAGGCAATATGCAATTGTGTGCAGAGCTCACTGAAATGGAGCCAACTATACTGAGCCAGAAGATATAGCAAACCTCCTCGCTGATAAATTCAGCTCTAACTTTACCCTTCTCTCCCCTTCAACCTTCACTCAGGAAATATCATCAAATATGACTCCCCGTGCTATCACTAGAGAATGGGTCCTTAATGCTCTCTCTAAGGCCAAGAATACTGCATCAATGGGTTCAACAATGTCCCAGAATACCTTCTAAATAGCATGAAACATGAACTATCAGGCCCTCTGGAATTGCTATTTAACTGTAGCCTGCAAACAGCCTTTGTACCTCATGAATGGAGAAAAATAACAGTCATCCCTCTGCACAAGGATGGGACATCTACAGACCCTGGAAACAACAGACCCATATGTCTCACTAGTCTTATATGTAAAGTCATGGAAAGAATTATTATGGAGATGATCAATAAAGATATAGTAAATCACCAGACACCGAACCCAACCCAGTTTGGTTTCATCAAGGGCAGGTCATTCCTACTCACCCGGATGGACTTCTTTGAGAAAGTCACTAAAGCAACGGATGAGAGCAAAATGGTTCACACTGCTTAGCTTGACCTCGTCAAGGTGTTTGGCACAATACCCCACTTTGGCATTGTTGACAAACTCAGGAGGTTAGGTACACACTTGTATGTCATCTAGTGGGTAGCCAGCTGGATCAAAGACAGGAAGTTACAATTTGGGAGTCCACCTCTACAAAGAGGCCATTCACAAGTGGAGTCCCTCAGGGATCAGTCCTTGGAAACTGCTTTTTGTCATTTAATTCTCTGTAGTCAAAGCCAATGTTAATGGTCTCTGGCTGACTAAATTTTCAGATGATTACAAATTACGACCTGTCATTGAATCCCACACTAACACAAATGTTCTTCTGGTGTCAGAGCCATGGACTAAAACTAAATGTCAAGGCATGCAAAATAGTATCCTTCAAGAAATCATTCACCCCTGATAACTATCATATTGACAACACACCCCTTAGAGCTGACCCAGTAGTCAGGGACCTAGGGACACACATAGACCAAAATCTAGCCTTTGTCCATCATGTGTCTACAGTAGTGAGGAAATCATTCTGTGAAGTACAAATTATAAACAAAGGTATGGCATCTAGGTCCAAGGAAGTCATTGTTCCACTATATTCATCATTCATCAGACCTGTCATTGAGTACAGTGCCTCCTTTGGTATGTACCTAACCAGGCATATCCAACAATTGGAATGTTCACAGAGGTTCCTCACTAAAAGAATACAGGTCATAAGTAAAATGTCCAATGCAGACTGCTTCAAGGCCCTATCCCCTCTATTCTGTTTCCGACAGGCTATTGAGGGACGATCTATGTCTGGCATACAGGGCATTGACAGACCCCACCCTGATGGACCTCCAGCATATCCACAAAACAAACAGCACCAGAATTACCCATTCTAAATACTTAAACCTTGCCTCTGATATAAATAGAACCTGCTGGAGAGGTAGGTATGCATCCCAGAGACTATAATCTTAAATAGCCAAACCAATAATAGCACCAAACTTCTCCAGTGAACCATGAACACCAGAATGAAATAAAACAGAACAAACTGGTTCCAAAGGTTTCCAATAATTACTGTCAGCAATAAGATAAAAACACTCTTTAACAGACAAATCTAAGTGCTTTCGTCTTCAGTAACAAGAATTCATTAGAGATAAAATACAACCCAAAATGCACATCATTATATACGCAACCTCCACCAATCAAAAGGTGCAATTAATTGTAAAGTTAATTCAAAAACAATTAAATATTAAGCATGCATTTTAAAACATTAAAAATATAATTTTTTTATCATAATATATATATATATATATATATATATATATATATATATATATATATATATATATAAAAACTAAATGAATAAAGAACCATCTTGATCAAGTCAACATTGCTGCCCTAGTTTTTAAAACGCAGTTGAAAGACAGTGTCTCAATGTGGCATTGAGGCGTGTTTGCCAATTTAACTCTTTCTGTTCCAATAAAAATTCACTATTTTCTCCCATTCAACAGTACAGACTCTGTCAATAATAAAAAACAGAAATATTTTAGAAGAGGGCATTGCAGTGAATGTTTGTGCAATGCATTGGTCAACTTAACTATCATATGCACGTTCGTAAATTTGATCTTTTAAAAGTCTTAATAGTTTTACCTATATAGAATGCTGGACAAGAAGTAAAAGTAGTTAAATATTCACACATCTTTGTTTTACAGCAACAAATTCCTGGACATCTAAGGGTTTTGTCATAACCTTCCACAGACACGTAAGGACCATCATTGATAAATTTACAATAGTTGTAACAACCACATTTCATCATTTTAGAAGAATCCAAATGTTTGTGTCTAGGTCAGTTCTTCTCAAAAATAGTTTTAAGATTGTCACCTTTCTTATATGTAATTTTTAAATGTGACCCCCAGATTTTCTTGTGCTCAACAAAAAAAGGCTGTTTCATTTAGAATGTTTGATAATTATACTCAGTAGCCATTGCACCCATCTTGTCCAACTCAATACCAGTTTTAATCACATCAGACAAAACATTTTTCTGTGGTATATTTTTTGTACTTTAAATAGGGGCAAACTTAATTTTTTTCCCTTTAACAACTTCCTCTTGCACTTACAAGACTAAAGAGGATGGATAATTTCTTTTCATAAAACATTCTACCTAATTTTTCAACCTCAATATCAAAACTTTCATCCACTGAAACCAGCCTAGAAAGGCAAACCAACTGTCTTTTAATGTTCCTTTTTAATAAAATGGGTGGCTGCTATCATAATGTAACAAAGAATTAGAATATGTCTCTTTCCTATAAACATAGACATATCTCTTGCTAGATTAGTCATTTGAAATGGTTAAGTCAAGATTATTTATTGAATCCTTGTTAACAGTAAAGGTGAACCTTAAAAAACTTGTAGAATAATTTAATTCTGATAAGAATGTTTTAAAAATAGAAAGTTCACCAGTCCATAAAATGAATATGTCATCTGGGAATCTAAAACAGGATTGAAATAAGGAGAGGTAAAGACTATTATGTTCCCAGTTAACTAGTACTAAGTTTGCATATGTGGGCACATATCTTGCTCCCATAGCCACCCTGTCAATTGATGATAGTATTCACCATCAAAGTAAACATAATTGTTCTTCAAAACCATGATAATTAATTAATTAATTGCACTTTTTGATTGGTGGAGGTTGTGTATATAATGACATGCATTTTTGGTTGTATTTTATCTCTGATGAGGTCTTATTACTGAAGATCAAAGTGCTCAGATTTGTCTGTTAAAGAGTGTTTTAATCTTATTGCTGTCAGTAATTATTGGAACATTTGGAACCAGTTTATACTGTTTTATTCTATTTATGCTATTATTGCTCTGGCTTTTTATCCCAGAGACTATGCCGTCTCTGGAAAAGACATATGAAACAGAGTTCCTCCCTTAACCAATTTAAGTGTATCTTGGACAATTGGATAGGGTACAGGAAATTCAGCCCTGGTTTGACACCTATGTCTTTAATGGACACAGGCAGGTTGTAAATAGTTCATCTCCCAAGCCCCTCCTTACACTTGTCAAAGATACTAGAACTTGTCAGAGATTTGGGATGCATGGCTAGGCTTAAAAAGGCCTTTGTGGTCATTAGCCTAGTAAACACCTATGAACCTATATCCTAATACACATGCACACACACACACTCAAACACACACACACACACACACACACACACACACACACACACACACACACACACACACACACACACACACACACACACACACGCACACACGCACACACGCACACACACGCACACACACACACACACACACACACACACACACACACACACACACACACACACACACAAAGACAGAAATTATGTTATGGGGTGTTAGTAGGTACATTTTGCTGAACTGAGTTAGGGGATGTTTATTCTCAAGTAGCACACTTCATTTTGATACAAAGTTAATGTTAAAATTTCACTAATGACATTTTGATTTAATGCAATTTCAAAGCCTTAAAGCCAAACTAAACCTACTCAACAGTCAGACATTCAAAATGCTATATGCCTCAGAGCAGCTAAAGTTCAGGATATAGTACAGGGGGTCAGTTGAGCAAAACAAGCTTCTTATGAATATTTCAGAAAAAGACGAAGAAAGGCACAGACCTGGCTATGCTGAGTAGGAAATGGAGGGAGATAATAGAAGACATGGAAATCAGAGTTATTGAATGATTACTTCAATTCAGTCTTCAGTGAAGGAATTTGAGAGTGCCATGCTGGGATGAAGGTATGGCAGAGATGGAACAGCAGTAGAGGGACACCAGTGTAAGGAGATGGGGAAGGAAGTTTCTGTCTTAAGAAAGGGTAATGCAGAGGGATCAATGAGCTGTCTCAGAGTTTTCAGGAATCAGTGCTGGTACTGATGAAGATCTTCAGCAGAGCACTGGCCAATGCCAATGTATCTGAGGTCTGGACAATGGCATGGGGGTAGCTTTTACATATTGAGGAGTAAGAAAAACCCCAGGCTTTATTGGCATTTTAGCCTTATGGTGGTGTCAAGCATAGTTCTAAAGAGATGCAGGAGAGAAAGGCTGGTCATTTTCTTAGAAGGACAATGATGTCCATGAAAATAACCAATATGAGTTCATGTCCAGAAAGAGCTGTGACTTAAATCTGACTTACTTTTATGATAGGGTTACAGCTGAACATGACAGAGGAGTACTGTATGCATAGCCTACCTAGACCTTGTAAAGGTCTTCAATACAATTCTCATAGGCAGCTGCTAGGAAAACTGCAGGAACTAAGGCTAACATCAGGAATAAGGAAAAGGACTATGGCATGGCTGGAGGGAAGCACAAAGAGGATTATGGGAAAAGGGAGAATGACAGGAATTAGGGTAGTAGCTACAGGAGTATTGCAGGAATGGGCTTTGGTGCAGTATCTTTACTGTTTGCATTTCAGATATATCTCATGGAACAAAAAATTGGGTCGTTCTCTACACTGATGGCATGAAGACAAAAGCAGTAAAAAGAAGTTTAAAGGAGAAAATCAGTGTTTGAGATTCACTCTTCTCCTGTAGTTTTGATATTTTTTTGGTATGTCTGTACTTGGCATTTGGAGTGCTAATGTTTTAATAGGGAGCCCTTTATGTTACATTCTGTTTATGAAACAATTTCACTTTGAAAGGAAATGGTGATTTTCACATGTCTGACAAGGTCATAAGACAAAGTTAAAAATGTGATATGAAAGTATGAAACGACACATTATTTGTTTATTTGTTTATTGACATTTCATTGCTGGAAAGTCTGACTGGTAGAAGCTCATTTTCAGTGGAGGGCCTGGAAGAAAAGCTGCAAATTATTACGAAATGTTTTAAGAACAATAATTTTATAATCTTCAAAAATAAAACAAAAACATCTGCAATTTAAATAATTATAACAAATTTGACATGATATAAATACAATGGTTAAGAATCAATACAAGTTAAATGACAAGTGTTTAATATTTAGAGAAATTTTAGACAGTTTGTAGAGAAATTAAAGATAAGTTAGTCTAATACAATCAGGAATTGCAGTATGAAGTAAGGAAAAAATAGGCTTAAGGTATATTTAGAGAGAAAGTCAGGGAAGAGAATTAGACAGTAAGGATGTAAGTGACGAAGGAGAGTAAGGAGGTATAAGGAATGAAAAAATGCTTGTTAAAATTTAGGGATATAGTTTGCATGCATTATGCATAATGCATGTATTGCATTATGTTGCAAAGATTTTTGACGTTGACATATTTAAATATTCTTCATCTTTTTTTTTTTGTTTGAGACACAGCTTAAGGTATCACATAGAGACATGGCAGATATAATTTTCATTGCAGAAAGATAAATTGCCATAATGTGAACAAAGAACAATTGCTATTCTAGAAACATGGCAACAGATGGCAGCAAATACTAACTATACTGGTTCCCTCAGTCATCTTTCTACTTCACAACAGCATGAAATCATACAGGAAGATTCAGCTTATGCTATCTTCAAAGTGAAACTGGGAATTTTGCTGACAGACCTGTGCACAGTGTACAAACAGCATTATGTTCATTTAGTAGCTTCTGAAGTGCAGAAGTAAATAAATACAAAGAAGATAAATACAAACCAGAATTTCTGGTTAAAGGCTTATTGTGCCTGCTTATTTGATCTGTTTCTTTCTGAAATTTGTGTGCCTTGCTTGCTGTAGCCCAGAAGTTAGTAGTTTATTGGCCATTTTGGGCTAATTTCTATCTCTTTCATTTCCGACAAACTTTCAACTTAAGCACTTAAACCATTAATTTCACAGCCCAGCACTTGCTCAAAATTCATAGCAAGCACTAATTAACCCTAGCACTAGACCCCCTATACTGTCCAGAAGGACAAGGCTCTCTATTCGTCCCTACCAGCTAATCAGTAAAACAGCTCACTTTACCTATTCAGGCATGTCCAAAGGGCAGTGTCCGGTGTACTCTCCAGTCCAACTGGTGAATCTGGGCATTTTGAGGCAATGTTACAACTACCTCATGTACACAGACAACCCTCTCCTCCTACCACCAAACACTAATATATGCGAGAGATGCAATTATACAGCCAAACTGGAGGCAAATCTCTCACAACCCAAGACTGGAACTGACAGTCAAGAGGAGAAGGAAAATGCTTGCAACACACCACAGGTCTCACACAGACCTACTAAACCAACACTGGCAAATAACACACATAAATACACAAAAACATACTCAGAGGCTCTAAATAAAAATCTGCAAAAGCAACAGAGACCTCCAAAGCAGACACCCAAGCAACCTCCACACCCCATCACAAACCATGAAACACATACTTCACATAATCAGTGTGCCACGCAATCACAGCCTTTAAGGGCAAAATAACATACCCAACACACTAGTAATAGGCGACTCTATAGTCAGGCACACTGATGTCCCACTCTAGGTTGGACAAGGAGAAGGTTACAGTTAGCTGCCTGTCAGGCGCCAGGATCCACCACATAACACAAGCACTGAGGTCACTCCAGAACAAGTACAAATACGACACTGTCATTGTCCATGTTGGTGTGAATGACCTGAGATGTACCTCCCTGTACTACATGAAAAGAGATATGGAAGAGCTCTCTGATCACATAGCCCAGGCCGGTATGACCCTGACCCTGAGTAGCATCCTGCCCTCACCAAGAATGATGTCACAGTATAAAGAAAAAATGATCAATTTCAACAATTGGGTAAGTTTCTGGTGTCATTCAAAGGGGATCCAGTATCTGTCCACCTGGGATGACATGCTCAATAAGCCACGTTGCTTCGCAAGAGATGGCTTGCACCTGTCACTCCTAAGCTTCTGAATACTGGCCAAGGCTTTTGCCGCCCCATAGTGCCTTTTTTAGGCAAGGCTCAAAAGACAAATCCACCACCATAAATAGCACAAGTAACCAAAAACTGAGGGTTATGCTACTCAACGCCAGAAGTCTAAACCTCAAAATGCCTGCACTCGAGGCACTCCTCAGTATGGAGAACATCAATATCTGTGCAGTAACAGAAACATGGTTTAAGGCTCCTGAGGGCACCCCAGCACTACCAGGCTATAACTCATACCATACTTTTCGGCCACAGAACCCGGACCGAAAAACAAAAGGTGGGGGTTCAAGGATGCCCACACCTCCAGGTTACTGGCACAGCGCAATGCCTCAGAGGTCATCCATGTGCAACTAACAGGGCAAAACTGCAATTCAAATTGTAGCTTGCTACAGATCACCCACCATGACCCAGGACCCCCATTCCGTGTTTCTAGAGACACTGGAAAATATGAAGGTCCTATCAAATGCTCTAATATTGGGTGATTTCAATTACCCAAACATTAACTGTGAGAACTACTCAAGTACTAACTCCCTTGCCCAATGCTTCCTAGAATTTATAAACTCGAACGCCCTGGATCAACTGGTCAACACCCCCACCAGAGGTGACAACATATTGGACCTGATCATCACCAACATGGGTGACCAGTGTTCTACACCGGAGGTCAAACCCTCGCTGGTTAGATCAGACCATAGACTAATCACTCTGGATATCCACATTCCGCCCCCACCCCCCAATCAAGGAAACCACAGTGAAAAACCTTTCAAAAGCAAACTTCATGTTACTTAAGACCGAGGTGGAAAGGTTCACATCCCCCATGCTAAAGGACAATGCTGTCCAAGCTCCTGAATCCCTTACAAAGGCACTCTATGAGCACCTGCAAGAATGCATGGATCATGCTATCCCAAGCAAAACCAAGACTCACTCCTCCAAGAAAAGGAAACCAGTATGGTGGGCCTTTGCCATAAACAAGCTATACAATAGAAGGAGGAAACTAGTGCAGAAAAGAGTAAAATCCCAAGAAGGGAAGACAACCCTGATTAGTATCAGCAAGAAACTATGATCCCTCATAAAATCATCCAAGGCGAGCTTTGAAAGAAAAATTGCTAAGGACTCCAAAGATAACCACAAAGTGTACTTTAGCTATGTCAAGAACCTAAGTGGAAACTCTCAGATCTGCTCTGAGTTAGTGCAGAATGGCACAAAATACACAGAACCAACTGATATTGCCAACATTCTGGCAGACAGGTTTAGTGAAAACTTCACCCCCCCTCTCACCCCCTAACCATACCAGAAGAATGTAGTGCCCTGGCAATCACTGACACACAGGTTAAAACAGCCCTATCCAAAGCCAAAAATACAGCTTCAATGGGACCAGACGGTGTCCCAGGCTGCATCTTGCATGAGCTCCAAAATGAACTAACCCCTCACCTAAACACACTGTTGAAACTCAGCCTCTCTAGAGGCTATGTACCCATAAAGTGGTGCACAGCAACCATTATCCCACTCCACAAAGATGGAGCCACAACGGACCCAGGGAACTATCACCCTATAAGCCTGACTAGCCTGGTCTGCAAGGCTATGGAGCGCATCATCATGGAATTCATTAACAGAGACATTGGGAACCTTCAAACATTGGACCCTACCCAGTTTGGCTTTGTTAAGGGCAGATCATGCCTCTTAAACCCAGTGGACTTCTTTGAGACAGTTACCATGGCTTTAGACGAGGGAAAGGAGGTCCACACAGCCTACCTAGACCTTGCAAAGGCTTTTGACATCATTCCCCATTCTGGTATTATAGACAAGCTCACCAGCCTGAACATAAACCTCTATGACACGAGATAGGTTGCCAATTGGCTCATGGATAGAACCTACACGGTGAGAGTTGCAGGCTGTAGGTCCGACTCTAAACCAGTTACAAGTGGTGTCCCCCAGGGCTCAGTCCTGGGACCCTTCCTGTTCGGTATATACTTCTCAGAGGTACAGGCAAGCACAGGAGGACTATGGCTGACCAAGTTCACAGACGACTGCAAACTGGGGGCCATAATTGACTCTCCAGCTGATACAGACATCCTCCAAAAGGGTATCAATGAGATGGATACCTGGTGTCAAAATCATGCCCTCAAGCTAAATGCCAAAAAGTGCATAGTCATCCCTTTTGGAAAAAACAAAGTACCCGCATACTACCACATACGTGGTAGTCCCCTAAATACAGAAAATGTAATAAGGGATCTGGGGACCCAAGTAGATAGTAATATCTCCTTTGATAATCGTATTGCCAAGGTGATTAGAAAATCCTTCTATGTGGCCCACCTAATCACAAAAGGGTTCGCATCTAGAACAAAAGAGGTTATTGTGCACCTCTACTCATCACTCATTAGACCCATCATAGAGTACAGTGCCCCATTTGGAATTTACCTTACAAGACACCTGCAACAGCTGGAAAGACCACAGAAGTACTTCACCAAGAGGATTACTGGCCTCAAACATATACCCTATGCAGCCCGACTGAAGAAACTCCAGCTGTACTCGGCTGCATACTGCTTATTCAGAGGTGATCTCTGCCTGACATACAAAGCCATGTCCAACCCAGAATTGATGGACATGCTCCACCTAAAAAAAACAAATCCCCAAGAGCCACACGCTCGAGGGATCTAAACCTCACCACAATGATAAATAGAATGTGCTGGAGGGATAGATTCCTGTCCCATAGACTCCCCATGCTTTGGAACAGGATTCCAATCTACATTAGGCAGAGCTTCTCACTAACACTCTTCAAGAGAAACCTTAACGAGTGGATAGGAAGAAGAAAATTAAGCCCCGGGGATCATTGCAGTGGTTCTCCTGGACAGAGGCACAGGGAACTAATGGCTCTGCTGGATCGAGGCACAGGGAACTAATCTAACGGGGCGGTGAAAGTCAACACATTCTGGCTAGGCTTATAGATGCCCTCAGGCAGATAGTCTAGTACGTACCTATGAACTTATGAACCTAAGATGGACCTACCACGTTACACCTTTTGTCACTAAGTCTCCGAAGCTGGCTTTATCTGTTAAATGCAGGCTAACAGGAAGGAAGAGTGAGGGAATGTCTGGCATTATGTCATACAAAGTTTGGAAAGGATTTTCAGTACTCACATTTCAGTTATTTCCTAATGAAAATATAGAGCAGAGACTCTGCATCAACAGAGAGTTACTCACCACACAGGCTGATGATGTTTGTGCTTATACATAGGCATGAGCAGTTACACAGTTAGCATTATTTGTTATTTATTTATTGCTTTTGTTGACCAGGGTAGTCTGACTAGGCTGTGGTAACCCGTTTTCAGTGGATGCCTGGGGAGAAATGCTCCAGTTACAAAATAGGAAGTTTTATACAATAGAAAAAGAAATGTAAAGCTTAAAGTTACAATATAGACATACGATAATGGAAAAGCAGCTATACTACAAAAAAATTAGATTATCTTGATAAACAGACTTAGTTGTCAAAGTCACAAGACACTACAGTGTAAGCATATGGCATAATATTAGACACAAATATATTAATTTAGTTACAGTCTAAGATAAAAAATGTATACTCAGGGCAAAGGGACAGCTGAATTTTTTAATACTAACTTCCTGAGCATCCTTAATTACCACACCCCCATAAGACTTTCCAGAAGTAAAGCACAACCCTCCTCATGGCTACAGAAAACCATTAAGTCAGAAATGAAAAACAGGGATAAAGCCTGGGAGCACTGGCACAAAACCAAAACCCCCTCAACTAGACAGAAATTCCTAGAACTACACAATAGAGTTTAAAAGCTAATAAAACAGGACAAATTCCAATATTACCAGTCTGCCCTAGACTACTCCCAACACAACCCCAAACAGTTCTGGTCCTCCATAAACTCCATCCTCCACCCAGGTAAAGTCAGTACCCCTCCTCCTAACATCCTTCACTCCTCCGAAAATATTGCTACCTCATTCAGCACTCACTTCACACAAACCATATTATCACTAGCTAAACAACACAACCCCCTCCCCTCCAACCCACACCTTCAACTAGTAATCTCCCCACTGCCTTCTCTTTTTCTCCTGTTCCTACCTCCAACATAAAAAAAACTTTTAACTAAACTTAAGCCCACCAAATTAGCATCAGACAACCTCCCAAGTGAATACCTACAAATCGCAGCTGATGCTCTGGCCTACCCAGTATCCATCTTGATTAACTGATCTCTGTCAGAAAGTTACGTTCCCACACTATGGAAAGTATCACATATATTTCCCCTCCACAAAGTTGGCCCCTCCACAGAACTAACCAATTACCGCCCATAGCTATTCTCTCTCCACTCTCCAAAATACTAGAGAGATGCATTCACTCTCAGGTCTCAGACTACCTCCTTATTAACAACCTCCTTTCCAGTACTCAGCATGGTTTCCGACCAAACCATAGCACCACCACTGCCTTACTCTCCTTTACTAACACTATCCTTCAGCATAAAAACAATGGCTATCTCTCCTCTGCTACTTTCCTAGACCTATCTAAAGCATTTGACATAGTCCCACACAAACAACTCATCTCTGTCCTCAATAACCTATCCTTCTCTCAATCAGTCACCAACTAGTTTTAGAGTTACCTGTCTGACCGCCAACAATCCTTTGTATGGCAGAATGACATATCTCCCCAACTACCTGTCTCTATAGGTGTTCCCCAAGAATCCATCCTTGGACCCCTACTCTTCTCTATTTTCACCAATAATGTAGCCTCTGCCACCAAACATGGCACACTCATACAATAAGCAGATGGCTCAACCATCATCTTATCAGCTGAGTCCCTACTCAAGCTGCAAAATGTCACACAGGAAGTCTTTTCCTCTGTTGAAACTTGGTTATAGGTTCATAGGTTCATAGATTAGTACTAACAAAATCACAGTGGGTAAACAAGTGGAACCAAGGAACTGTAGAAAAACAACCACTTGAAGGCTGTTGTCCAGTAACACAAGATACCAGGTGCCCTCAATAAAAATGCTTTAATGCAAAGCCAAAATCCACAGCAGCAACAAATACAATTTGTGAAAAGCAGCACAGCTACAAGAACAGAAAGTGGGATAAGTGCTTTCATCTGCTACCATAGCAGATCTTATCAAATCTACTGCTGCCTTACACAGGTGTAGTTAAATAATCAGTACAATTAACACCTTAAAAAGTTTTAAAGACATAGTACACTTAACATACAAATGGTAAAAAAGAAAAAAAAAAAAAAAATGTCATAACTTAGCAGCCCCCTATTAAAATTGGTTTTAAAGACAAACTGTCATTTAAGCCTGGTGGGTACCAGGCATTTAAATGAAGCTGCCATTTAAGCTCACTTTTATAAATGTTGTTAGCCCAATTGACACCCTGGCTTTTTTCATCACCACTTCAAGTATACCAAATTTGTAGCCAGAAAACGACCCACATATAAGGGAATGTCTATAAAGGGCATGGTTCGTGTTATGAGTGTTCAAGTGTTCATACACCCTCTTCTTGAGGGCTCTTTCCATTTTACCCACATAGTATGCTTTACAACCAGTGCAAACAGACAAATAAACCAGTCCTAAGGTCTTACAATTACCCCCCACTAACCTAACTTTGTGGACTGGGTCCCCCAAAGTGATCTCTCGTGTGTTCAATACCTTGGGGCAATAATTACACCTACCACATGGTTTGGTACCGTTATTGTTCCTCCTAGTAACAGGATGTTCTAACAAAGTTTTTAAATTATTACCCACATTAAAAGAAAATGTGGGACCCAAACCCAAGGCTTGAGTGAATTCGTTATTACACTCCAAAATAACCCAGTTCTTACACAAGATGTCTTTAACCTTATTCCCAAATTAACAAAATTGTATGGACATAGAATTCAAAAATTTCTGTGTATCCAACAATTGAAGGTCAGTCAAGGTGGTTTGTTCTACACTCACTTCAATATTTCCTTGTCCTAACAGGGGTGCAAATTTCTTACCCCAACCTTCCAACTCCTTACTATTTATCTGTTGCAACATACAATTGGGGGACCCTCTTGCTTTAAACATCTGTGTCAACAATCCCAGTTCCCTTTTCAAGTTATCAAGGGTAGAGCAAATTCTAGCCCCCTTATCATTTGTCCCCTAACCAAATTCCTCTTAACACGGTAGGGGTGTTGATTCTGGTAACGCAAAGCAGTTAGAATAGGTGGCCTTACGGTACACCCTGGATGAAAATTGCCTTAACTGGAGATCTCGGGTGATGTTAATGTCCAAATAGTCTATAGTATGTTTATCAAATGTGTGGGTAAATTTAAAATATGGACATACTTCATTAATATGTTCAATGAATTTATCCACAGTTGACCTGTCACATTTCCAAAGAATAAAAATGTTGTCAAGATAACGACCGTAAAAAAGCCACTCTTGTTTGAATGCAGTATTAAAGATGTATTTACTCTCCCACATGGCCATAACAAGGTTTGCATAAATGGAGGCACAACTGGCCCCCATAGCTACACCCTTCACCTGCTTGAAATACTCATCCTCAAATGAAATAAAGTTGTTGTGAAGGATCCATTCCATTAATTCCATAACAAAGTTGATCATTGTATTACTTAGTTTAGATGCCAATAAGGCTTCATGGAACAACTCCAAACCTTCCTCATTGGGGATTGAACTAAATAAATCTACTATGTCAATCACTGAAAATCCACTAGTGTCAAAGAAAAACTTGGGCTTAATCCTCGTTAAAAAGTCCCAAGAGTCCTTGATAACTTGTGTAACTGAACCCAAAACATCCTTCACCAACCTGTCAACAAAAGCACCCAAAGGGTACGTTGAACTGTTCTGGCCAGCCACTATGAGCCTATATGGGTGGTGGTCCACATTTTTGTGGACCTTTGGGATTCCAAAAGCTGTGGGAATGAGTGGACAGTCATTCTTCAAGAAATTCAAAGTGTCCTCATTAATAATACCCTGATATAAACTGTCTTCTAAAAACAGCTGTAATCTCCTGTGTGATATGTGAATTTCATTCAAAGAAGCGGAGGTATATCTCTCTGTGTCACATTAAATGTTCATGATGTCATTAACATAATCCATTCTCTCAACCAATAAAACCCCACCCCCCTTATCCGGCTTCATAATTCGTATTTCGTCAGATAATCTGAGGCTGTTGAGTGACCCTGTCTCAGTGTTAGTCGAATTAAAATAATTATTCCTATGTTTCTTATATTCATAGGAGATATCTCTCATACAATTTTTTTCATAGTGTGCCAAAGTGGTGTGTAAAGGAGGGTTGTACAAACTCTTTTTCTTAAACCTTGAATAATCACAAAACTGTTCCCTTTTATCTTTGAAAAGAAGTTGAAAATTGAGTTTCCTGATATAAAGTTTAAAATCAATAAGTACCTTAGAAATATCAGGTTTTCTAGCTGGAACAAATTTGAACCCCTTCTCAAGTAAGGAGAAATAGTCCTCTGTTATTATCCTGTTTGTATAGTTAAAAATATTGAACCCGTTCAAACTAAGTAGTTTACCACCAAAACTAGAAATAATACCTTGTGGTTGTGCACCTTGTTCAAAAAGATCTAGAACCTGTTCTGATTCTGGGTGTTCCAGAAGTTCTTCCTCCCCCTCTGAGTTCGACCCCTGGGGGTAACATGTTGCCCCCATAAAAAACCTTGCCTGTTCCTGTTTTGGTTGAATATCTGTTCAGACCTCCTTAATGGGGGGTAATCCAGTCAAAACACTTCATCTACCTCAACATCAAAAAAATCATCTTGTAAGTTTTCATCGGCCCTACTCTGGTCATAACCAGGTGGTTCAGGGTCCTGTTCATCTATCCTCTCCTTATCATTACTCATATTTAACCCATAATAACCTTTAGGGAAGGGGTAAGCTTTCTTATCCTATTTTGTCTGTTTTTATTTTTTTTCATCTTCCTGTTGACATTCTCCTTAACTTGATCTTCTATTTTATCAAAAATCATGTCATATCTGGCCTCAAGGGTGGCAAAATTTGTGTCATTCAGAATTTCATCATTTAAAACATTCACCTCATCTAAAAGATTCTTAATCTTGTTGTTATTTACTTTAACAATAAAATGTAAAAGCTCTACACCATGCCTATCAAACATTAATAACAATTCCTCTACTTCTTGTTGACCAACGGATAGACCGTTGGGAAATTTATACATACGAAGGCCCTTCGGGACCCGCTGTAATTTAATACATTTGGCAAGATATGCATTATCAGTTTGTAAATTTCGTACCTTGCTCATTTTTGTTTCAAAGTCCCAGAGTCAGTGGTTAATGTCAGTGGGTTGCTTCACTTTATTATGGTTAAAAATAACCGGTTCATTATTAATCCATCTGTTGAAACGTGATTTCCTCGTTGATTCCTGTGGCTTAGCTTCCCCTGTCACCTGTCCACAAGGGATACTAACTTGTGTTGAAGACAAAGCCGTTTGTTCCAAAACCGGAAGTTTCCCATTGACTAACCCTGATGTAGACGTCATAACCGAAAGTGCCTGCGATCCCGAGGCACTTAGGATCTGTAGTCTATCCAAAATACGCTGCATATGATCACGTTGTTGTTCCAAAGGTTTGGTAAGTTGACCAAACATCAAACTGTTGTTATCCTTGTTTCCATCAGGTGAAAAATTCACCAAAGGTACAGTATTAACTGTGCTGTCAGAGGAGCCATTGTCTTCCATCCTCAATGAACGCCGAACAAATCCAGATACAAGAACACCACCAAACCCACACAAACAGAACCAGCAAAATCACAGTGGGTAAACAAGTGGAACCAAGGAACTGTAGAAAAACAACCACTTGAAGGCGGTGTCCAGTAACACAAGATACCAGGTGTCCTCAATAAAAATGCTTTAATGCAAAGCCAAAATCCACAGCAGCAACAAATACAATTTGTGAAAAGCAGCACAGCTACAAGAACAGAAAGTGGGATAAGTGCTTTCATCTGCTACCATAGCAGATCTTATCAGATCTACTGCTGCCTTACACAGGTGTAGTTAAATAATCAGTACAATTAACACCTTAAAACGTTTTAAAGACATAGTACACTTAACATACAAATGGCAAAAAAGAAAAAGAAAATAAAAAATGTCATAACTTAGCAGCCCTCTCTATTAAAATTGGTTTTAAAGACAAACTGTCATTTAAGCCTGGTGGGTACCAGGCATTTAAATGAAGCTGCCATTTAAGCTCACTTTTATAAATATTGTTAGCCCAATTGCCACCCCTGGCTTTTTTCATCACCACTTCAAGTATACCAAATTTGTAGCCAGAAAAAGACCCACATATAAGGGAATGTCTATAAAGGGCATTGTTCATGTTATGAGTGTTAATGGCATACAAGTGTTCATACACCCTCTTCTTGAGGGCTCTATCCATTTTACCCACATAGTATGCTTTATAACCAGTGCAAACAGACAAATAAACCAGTCCTACGGTGTTACAATTATCCCCCACTAACCTAACTTTGTGGACCGGGTCCCCCAAAGTGATCTCTCATGTGTTCAATACCTTGGGGCAATAATTACACCTACCACATGGTTTGGTAGCACTTATTTTAATTTGCTATATGTATAGCCTACAGGACACATTATGCATGCTTAGAGTTCTTTCTGTATCTGCAAATGAATGGGGGAACCATCTTTGTGTAATAGAAGATAGTTTGAAGGGAACAACAAGAGGATCAAGAAATCAACTTATCAAGAGGATATCTTAGTGCATTTAAAAATGGTCAGGGACAATCATGCTGATGTTGTCTTACTTCAGAAAGTAATGAATAAGTGTTCACAGGTACATCAAATTTGGGTAAGGCCAGAGTAGTTTATAAACACAAATGATTTAGTTGATGAGGGAACAAAATGGTGTACATCTCACACAGACAGATATACTGAGGATTAGGCTGCAGACTTTTTATTGACAGTTTAGTTCAACTTTTCAGCTGGATGTCTGAACGTGTGATTGACAAACTCTTCAAATAGCTAGAATGCAAGATCTTGATAAGTGACAAGTCACAGGATGTCACTGCATACCAGGCACATATGAAGCAAACATGAGAAATCTGCATTCAAAGGATTGTAATAATGAGCCATTTAGTGAAAAGGGCAACAACTGCAAGAAAAGTCAGTGATACAAAAGGAAACAGAATCCTTAAATAATGTAACATTTCCTACCATACCACACCGCTATCACTATTTATCACAAACTCTACTCAGAGGAGTCATTATACAAGCTCATCTGTACCCTTAAGGCATCAGCCACCCATACCATAAGGAATGTCATAGGTAATTCAACAGTGAAACACACAAATACTCTCTTTACTAGGCAAGGCAACATAGGGCACTTCTCATGAGCCAAGACTTGCAGATCTCTTGGCATCTCAAGTCCCTTAACCACAGATACACCTATGATATGGTCATCCTTCATGTTGGTATGAAAGGCTTGAGACACAAATTCCATGTTTACATAAAGTTATTCATTATGGAACTCTCAGAGTATGCATCTAAAACTCGTATAAAGCTAGTCTTTTTAACATCTTTACTGAGTCATCATCTTGTAGAATATGACATGAGTACAAATACATTAATAGAAAGACAATATACCATAGTAACATTTTCCTTTGTTATTTTCATGTTGTATACATGATTTATCTTTAACAATTTTCATTCACTTCAGCATTACATAAATTGCTCAGTTACTGTCTTCCCTTATGGGTTCATAGGTTGGTACTAGGCTATCAGCTCTAGGGCATATGCAAGCCTAGCCATAACAATTCCCTGGATATTTCTTCCCACAATATTTACTTCTCTGGACCCCTGTCTAGCAGGGCGACTGACATGATCCCCGGGGTGAATTTCCTATATCCCATTCAATCATCAAGGTTCCTTTTGAAGTAGGCCAAGGAGGCACTCTGCTTGACGTGTATGGGTAGTCTATTCCAGAGTATGGGGAGTCTCTGGGTCAGGAACCTATCCCTCCAGTATGTTTTGTTCATTGTGATGACAAGGTTTAGATCCATGGAGCATGTGGCTCTGAGGTATTGGGAATTCTTTAAGTGGAACATGTCCAACAGCTCAGGGTTTGATATGGCCTTGTATGTTAAGCAGAGATCGCCTCTGAGTAGACGATATGCCACAGAGTATAGCTGGAGTTTTTTTAGATGGTCAGCATATGGCATCTGCTTTAGGTCTGTGATTCTTTTAGTGAGGTATTTCTGTGGCCTTTCCAGCTGTTGCAGATGTCTTGTGAGGTACATACCAAATGGGGCATTATACTCTATAAAGGGTCTAATGAGGGACGAGTACTGTGGGACAATGACCTCCTTTTTTCTGGATGAAAAGCCCTTAGTGATGAGGTGTGCCACATAGAAGGATTTCCTGACTGTTCTGGTGATGTGGTTATCGAAAGTGAGACCACTGTCCACCTGTGTCCCTAAGTCTCTCATCACACTTTCGATGTTTAGTGTCCTGCCACCTATGTGGTAATTCATGGGTACATGTTTTTTTTCCAAAGGGGATAACTATACATTTCTTGGCATTAAGCTTGAGCCCATGGCTCTGGCACCAGGCATCTGTTTCTGTAAGGCCCTTTTGTAGAATATCCACATCATTTGGGGATTCAATAATGGCTCCCATTTTGCAGTCATCTGCGAACTTTGTTAGCCAGAGTCCTTTAGTGTTGGCCTGTACTTTAGAGAAATAGATGTCAAACAAGAGTGGTCCCAGGACTGAACCCTGAGATACTCCACTTGTCACTTGTCTGGAGCTGGATCTGCAGTTGGCTACTTTTACAGTCTGGGTTCTGCCAGTAAGCCAGTTGGCAACCCATCAAGTGACGTAGGGATTTATGCCCAGCTTAGTAAGTTTATCTATGATTCCAGAGTGGGAGATGGTGTCGAAGACCTTGGCGAGGTCCAGGCCTTGGATAGGTCCAGATAGGCTGTGTGGACTGCCTTACCCTTGTCCACAGCTCTGGAGACTGATTCGAAGAAGTCAATCAGATTCAGGAGACAAGATCGGCCCTTCACAAACCCAAACTGGGAGGGGTCCAGTGTTTGAAGGTTGCCAATGTCCTTGTTTATAAGTTCCATGATAATGCGTTCCATGCCCTTGCAGATCAGGCTGGTCAGGCTGATGGGATGGTAGTTCCCAGGATCCAAGGCGGATCTTCCTTTGTGGAGCGGGATAACTGTAAATGTGCACCACTCAGTGGGCATGAAGCCTGAGGTAAGGCTATGATTAAACATGACACTTAGGTGAAGTGCCAGTTCATTTTGTAGTTCATGTAGTACACAGCCTGGGATGTCATCTGGTCCCATGGATGCTGTATTTTTAGCTTTGGAGAGTGCAGTTTCTACCTGTGTGGCTGTGATTATTGGAATTTAGCAATCTTTTGGTATTGAGATGGGCCCTTTAGGGGTGAGAGGGGGGTGAAGTTGACACTAAATCGATCTGCCAGGATATTGGCAATATCCTTGGGATCAGTATATTTAATGTCATTCTGTTGTAGCTCAGAGCAGATCTGAGCATTGCCATTTAGATTCTTGACATAACTATAGAATGCCTTGTGGTTGTCTTTGGAATCTTTGGCAATTTTATTTTCGTAACTAGCTTTTGAGGAATTTATGAGGGATCTCAGCTTCTTACTGAGGCTGGTGAGGGAGTTTTTTGCATCCTGGGATTTTCTTCTTTTCTGCAACAGTTTCTTCCTTCTGTTGTATAGTTTGTTTATAGCAGGGGACCACCAGATTGGCTTCCTTTTTTTGGAGAAGAGCATCTTGGTTCTATTTGGGATGACACGATTCATGCACGAGTGGATGTGCTCATACAGTGCCTTAGTGTAGGATTCTGCAGTCGAACTTCCAGATCCCGTCTACATGGGTGTTGTGAAGTTTGTCACTTCTGACTTCAGTAGCATGAAGTTGGCTTTGGAGAAGTTTTTAAAGAGGTTTCCTTACTGGGGGGTGGGGCTGGGATGTGGATGTCAAAGGTGATTTGCTTATGGTCAGACCTGACCAATGAGTGGGTGACCACTGGTGCGGAGCATCTATCTCCCATGTTGGTAATTACCAGGTCTAGGATATTGGAGCCCCTGGTGGGACCATGGATTAGTTGATCCAGGGCATTGGAATTTATGAATTCCAAGAACCGTTGGGAAAAGGAGTTGGTACCCGTGTAGTTTTCCCAATTAATGACAGGGTAGTTGAAATCACCCAGTATTAGGGTGTTTGGTTGTATCTTAATATTTTCCTGTACATTTAGAAAGGTGCAGTGAGAATCTTGGGGCATGGTGGGGGATCTGTAGCAAGCTACAATTTGGATTGCAGTCTTACCTAGTGTTAGTTACACCTGGAGAATTTCCGATGCATTGTGTTGGGCAACTAGCCTGGAGGTGTGAATATCCTTGGTGAATATGGACACTCCTCCACCTTTAGTGTTTCGGTCTTGGTTTTATGGCTTAAAAGTGTGGTAAGAATTGTAGCCTGGTATTGCAGGGGTGCTCTCTGGAGCCTTGAACCAGGTCTCAGTTACTGCACAGATATCAATGTTCTCCATTTTTAGGAGTGCCTCGAGAGTGTGCATTTTGAGGTTTAGACTTCTAGCATTACCTTCAGATTTTGCATGCTTGTATCTGTTACGGTGGTGGTTTTATCCTTTGAACCTTGCCTAAAAAAGGCACTATAGGGGTGGCAAGAGCTTTAGCCAGTAACCTAAATCTCAGGGGTGACAGGTGCAGACCATCGCTGGCAAAGCATCATGGTTTGTAAATCATGTCTTCCCAGGCAGAAAAAATCCTGGATCCCCTTTGAATGACACCAGAAGCTTAGCCAATTGTTGAAGTCAATCATTTTGTCCTTATACTGTGGTATCATTCTGGGCGAAGACAGGATGCTACTCAGGGCTAGGGACATACCTGCCTGGGTCACATGATCCAAGAGCTCTTCCATGTCTCTTTTCATGTAGTCCAGGGAGGTACGTCTCAAGTCATTCACTCCAGCATGGACAATGACAGAGTCATATTTGTACTTGTTGTGGAGTGACTTGAGTGCATGCGTTATGTGGTGGATCCCGGCACCTGACAGGCAGATGACTGTAATTTTCTCCTTGTTCAGCCTGGTGAGTGGGATATCAGTGTGCCTGACTATAGAGTCACCTATGACTAAAGTGTTGGGTGCATTGTCTTGCCTTAGGGGCTGTTGTTGGGTGGCACACTGGTGTTGTGAGCTATGTGTCACTTTGGTTGTGACTGGTGCTTATTTGCGTTTCGGCTTCGGAGGTCCTTGTTGCTTGAGCAGGTTAATGTTAAGGGCCTCTGCATATGTGGGTTTAGTGTTGCTATATGTGGGTGTTGATGGTGTGGGTTTTGAAGGGCTATGAGTTGCTTGAGGTGTAATGCAGGTGTTAACCTTCTCCTCTTGACTGTCTAGCACAATCTTGGCCGGAGAGAGCTTTGCTTCCAGTTTGGCTATGTAAGTGCATCTCTCGCAGGTTGTAGTGTTGGGTGGTAGGAGGAGAGGATTGTCTGTGTACATGAGGCAGTTGCCGCAATGCCCCAGTATGCCCAGATTCACCAGGTGGACAGGAGAAATCACTGGAAGCTGACCCTTGGACCTGCCTGTTTTATGTGCTTTTTTGTAAAGTTTAAGAGCTGTTTTCCCTTACCTTTGCAAGGTACTTTGCAATTATAGGCTGTTTAGTGCCTATGATTAATTTCTCCTTATTGACAAGGAGAGCTGAGTGCTTGAATCAGTTTCAGGCTTCCAAGTGCTTCCTTGTAAAGTTTAAAAGCTGTTTTCCCTTACCTTTGCAAGGTACTTTGCAATTATAGGCTGTTTAGTGCCTATGATTAGTTTCTCCTTATTGACAAGGAAAGCTGAGTGCTTGAATCAGTTTCAGGCTTCCTAGTGCTTTCCAGCAGGTTCTAGAGCAAGTGCTAGTCACAGGGGTTCAGATTTTAGTGCTACTACTGAGAAACCAGCTAGTTGTAATGGAAAAGTTGAAGATCAGGCTTTCTGCACCTGGAATAGTTTAACTGTAGCCTCGCAGTGCTGCACGATGTGAAAAATGTGCAAACACACATGTTTTTAAGCCAGAAAGTTGACAGGGATAGAAATCAGCCCAAAAAGGCTAATAAAATTACAATTTCAGAGCTGGAAACCACTCCTCTAGCATTAGATTGGCAGTACAATGCTCACCAGTCCCACTGGTAGGCAGTAGGACTTCCCTCTACCACAGCAAGTTCTAGATAGCTCTGAGCACAGAAAATGAAGTCCTGAGACAAGCAAAGCCTGGGATATGGACTGGCCAGAAAAGGTGGGAAACGAGCAAACAAGATAGTATTTTTTATTGTTGAAACAGGCTAAACAATGCAATAATACAGTAAATAAACACAGAAAAGGCTAACACACTTGAGTGTTTAGTCCTAAACAGTAAATGCAATTAAAACTCTACAAAATTAGCAATTTAAAACTTTTTAAATGAAGCAAGGCAAGTGCACAACTGAAAAACGATTTAAGAGGCAGTAACACAGCAGAATAAGTAGCTAGTCTACATATTCAGAGAAGTCTATATATATACAGAAAAGCAGCTAAAACACACAAACACTTCAGACGCAGTGCAACCTAGACCACTTGAGTTGTAGCAATATTAAGGCAATTACAGTTATAATAAATGCGCTAAAATAGACTCTATATTTCCAAAATGTTTGAGAAGCACAGTTAGAACACAAGGAGATTCAGGCAAATTTTTATTTTTTTTGAAGGGAAAAAGGAGAAACAGAAGGCCTTATCAAATGTTCTCTCTGTATTAGGTAGAATGAGCCAATGACACTAGACTGGGAGGAGTGTTCCAGATCAGATTTACAGTAGGGGCAGGCAACTGCAAAGCCACCAAGTATAACAGCAAGACGCCAACAGGGAGGGTGGGGACAATACTAAAGCATTAGCCTACAGGCAGTAAGCATTACAGAAAGCCACAAAATGAAAGTTTTTAAACAGATAAAGGAGCAATGAGACTCTACGGAATGCTTGTTTAACTGCAAACAAATCAGTTACCCATGCAGATTAGTTAATAGCAATAAAAATACACTCAAAAACTATGCAGCAGGCAATAAAAAGTGCTATATATAAATTGCTAGAAACAATAATCAGTATAAATAATCGAAAAAAACAGGATACTTAGATATCTCAGCTAAGAGTTGTAGTCAACACCTCCCCTCCACTCTGCTCATTGTGTATAGACAGAAACCCTCTCAAAGTTAGGGCTTAAATACCAAAAGATACAACCTTAGACAACTTTTTTTTTTTTTACAAAAACACAAAAGAATCAGCCCCCACTAGCCAGCAGCCAATTAACACAATCTAGCCAAGGTAAAGAAAGGCTTCAGCTAATTCAGGATGGCCTGTTCATGTGCTTTGAACAATCACTGTATAAACAAACAATCCCAGAACCAGCAATTCTGAACTAAGAAAATACTAAAGCATTAGCCTACAGACAAGTAAGCACTACAGAAAGCCACAAAATGAAAGCTTTTAAACAGATAAAGGAGCAATGAGACTCTACAGAATGCTTTTAACTGCAAACAAATCAGTTACCCATGCAGATTAGTTAATAGCAATAAAAATACACTCAAAAACTATGCAGCAGGCAATAAAAAGTGCTATATATAAATTGCTAGAAACAATAATCAGTATAAATAATCGAAAAAAAAAACAGGATACTTATATATCTCAGCTAAGAGTTGTAGTCAACACCTCTCCTCCACTCTGTACATAACATCTACTCCTAAACATAATTCTGTATGTATTGTTCCTATAAATTCCATTTATTTATATGAAATTTTCTCCTTTCCTTTCCTTTCTATTTTGATTTCTGTTTTCTAGCAATTTCTAGTAATTGCTTTTTTAGCAGCAAATAGCACTAGATTTTTAAGGCCTTACTACATCTAGGCAATTCAGATCCTGTGACCCATCTCAAAAGAATAATTTCCTTAGTTACAGTTATTTGGTCCTCCAACATTTCTGAAAAAGGAATATAAAACAACAGGCTACTGACCCAAGAAAAATGTATTAGCCACACTTTTTAGTGCCTCGGCTTAGAAATTCCTCTGTAGAAATGCATTTTAAATTTTGCAGAGTCTCTTTCCTATCATACCGCCAGCACTTATTATCTTATTTTTCTTTTGGCTTTTCCTGGTTAGGGGTCACCACAGCGGAACTCCGGTCCGCTAATGATTGGCAGTAGATTTTTTATGGGCGCTGAGGTGCCAGCTCGATGCCCAACCTTCAGCAAAGGCACTCCCATTCTACGCATGTCTTTTGAACGCAGGGAGGATTTGCAGACTCCACACAGAAGGCGCTCCAGCCGAGAATCGAACGGGAGAACCTCTTGCTGTGAGGCAACAATGCTACCTCTGCACTATCGCGGCTTCTCTCTGAAGTCTGCTTGGGTATACAATAACTGTTTTAACATTTCCATGCAAACTAAACCTTCTGGACTTTTTATGCCTACTTGTAAGTCATGTTCTCGCATTGCTCCTTTATAGATTGACTTTCCATTCCCTTTCCCAATCACTTCTAAGTTCTTCTGATTGATTCTTAAAGCTATCAAGCAACATTTGAAATGTTCTACTAATTATCCCTATTCGTCCTACTAATCAGCCCCTTATAAACAGCAATTTTTCATCTAGACTCAACTAAAAACTCTACCTGAGCTGTTCTTTCATGTAACACTCCCCTACTCTTCTCTTTGCCAATACTCTGTTATCAATCTCTGGGAATGCAATCGCTAACCTGTAGGCCAAACATTTTCTTAGCCTCTTCCTACGCTGTTACCTTTCTCTCCCTAGTCTGTGCTCCCAATACATTGATTCCTTTGATAATTTCCTCCAGTGCCTACTCTCTATACCTCTGCTTGCAGTCATCCCTATTGGTAAAATCTCTTTGTTTCCATTCCTGTATTGGCTTAGTTCTAAGAATACGTTCTGCTACTTTATGAATATAATATTTTGTATGGTTGTTGGTATTTTTCTTAAGGACCTGCATTTAAAATCATGCTTTCACTCTCTTTCCTTATCTTTCAAACCCACACCATGTCTCATCATTATCCGTTTCTACTTTGATTTATAACTTTTGGTTTATGTTATGTTTGTGAGCCTTAACTGTATCATGCTGAAGTATCCGTTCAAATCAAGCAACCTTAAACCACCTTGTCCTATGGAAAGAAACAACCTGTCTATAAAACTGAAATAACTAATACATTTTCACTGCTTGTATCTTACTCTTCATATCTATATTCCAGCTTCCCATTTTTGTATTATATTTTGTTTAGTCTCTTGCCACATTTCATTAGCTGCCATATTTGGATACTTTTTAATCCATACTCCCAAATACTCCATCTTATTGTATCCCTATAAATATGTACTGCTGAACTAATTAATTTGTGGATACAAAGTTTATCACTGTAGCATTTTGTTTTATCTTCATGTATTTTATATCCTGAAAACTTGAAACTGTCTCAAAATGTTCCACATCACTGCAATTTCTTTTTTTTTTTAATTTGTCACGTAAAGAAAAAATAATAATCTTCATGTTTTGTATATGGGGTCAAATGTCATGGTGGCTTTTGCCATCTCTCTCAATTCAATGTCATACTTCTACCTTCTTTGACTGTCCTGCCTGAGCGTCACAGGTCTTCTCTCATGCAATCCATTTATCTCTTTGCTGGACATGCTTGTTTCCTCTTGCCTTCTTCCTCTCTTTACCAAATCTTCTTCATCAGATCATCCTCTGCTTTCCTGCTCATGTGCCTAAACCACAGTAATCTGTTCTCTTTGTCTTTTTCTGCAGCTGGAGCTACTTTAATTCTGCTCTGATATCCTCATTTAATATTAAACCAATGATCTTATATGGGGGTTATAGTATTAGCCATATAAGATCATTGCCAATTCATTGGTTTAGTATTGCCATGTGAGGTTAAGGAATGGTATTTAATTAGTTTGATTGCATTTGGTGATTTGTCTGATGAAGTTCCAATAAAAGGACAAAAGCACTTACAACAAATGTAAATTAATTATATTTATTTATTTTGCATGGTTGTTTTGTTTGACTTTATAAATGTTTTCTCTGCATCAAAACCTACCAACAAAAGTGTTTTTTTTTTCTTATATGCTTCTTCTCACTGGATCATGTTTGCTCTATTTATGTTGTCAAATGTTTGCCTTCATAGGATCATAGGATCATAGCATGTTACTAGGCTAATGGCCCTGGGGCCCTTCCAAGCCTAGCCAAAAGTTTATCTGCAAAAAGAAACCTCAGTCAACACCTGTCACCTCTGTCAATGAGGGACACAGGTGGAACCCCTGGAACAAATTTGTGGTTTCCCATTGACTCATCAAGGTTGCGCTTGAAGAGAGTCAGTGAGCTGCTCTGTTTGACGTGAATGGGAAGTCTATTCCAGAGATGGGGCAGCCTCTGGGAGACACATCTGTCTCTCCAGCAGGTTTTGTTGATGTCACATATTAGATTCAGGTCTTTTGAGTGGGTAGTGCATGAGGAGTTAGACTTACAAATATGGAGCATCTCTAGTAGGGCAGGGTCTGAGTTTGCCTTGTAGGCAAGGCACAGATCACCCCTGAGCAATCTGTATGATACCAAGTAGAGTGATAATGATTTGAGCCTGTCTACATAGGACAGGTGTTGGAGGCCATGGATTCTCTTTATGTGAGGTATTTCAGTTGCCTTTCCAGTTGTTGCAGATGTTTGGAGAGGTACATCCCAAACGGGGTGTTATACTCAATTACTGGTCTAATGAGGGAGGAGTATAGAGAGGTAATAACCTCCTTTTTTCTGGATACAATCCATTTACTTATGAGTTGAGCCAAGTAAAAGGCTTTTCTGACCACTGCCGTTACATGATGGTTGAATGTGAGGTTATCACCCTGAGTGCCCAGGTCTCTGACCACAGGTTGTGTACTTAGGGGGTTGCCGTTGATGTGGTAATCAACAGGGGTCGTGTTTTTGCCAAATGGTATGATGATTCATTTTTTTGCATTTAGCTTGAGGCCATGACTTTGGCATCAGTCATCAGTTGCTGTGAGACCCTCTTGCAATAACACCATTTGGGGAGTCAATTACAGCACCCAACTTACAGTCATCCACAAACTTGGTTAGCCACAGGCCCTTTGTCTTTGCCTGGACCTCTGAGAAATAGATGCCAACCAGTAGGTGCCCCAGGACAGATCCCTGGCAAACTCCACTAATGACAGGTCTGCTATCGGAGGTGGAGGTGCCTCTTTTGACTTTGAGGATCCTGTCAGTGATCCAGTTGGCTACCCACTTGATGAGATAGGAATTTACACCAAGTTGTGTTAGCTTTTTGATGATGCCTGAGTGGGGGATTGTGTCAAAGGCCTTGGCCAAGTCAAGTTAAGCTGTATGTACTGACTTTCCCTCATCTAGGGCCTTGGTGACAGTCTCAAAGAAGTCAACCAAGTTCAACAGGCAAGATCTGCCCTTGACGAATCCAAACTGGGTGGGGTCAAGTGCTTGGAGATTGCCTATGTCCTTGTTTATGACATCTATAATAATATGCTCAATGGCTTTACAGATCAGACTTGTCAAGCTAATGGGGTGATAGTTTCCAGGGTCAGCAATGGCACAACCTTTGTGCAAGAGGATGACAATGGCAGTTCTCCACTCTGCTGGAATGAAGCCAATACTTAGGCTGTGGTTGAATAGGGTGCCCAATTGGAGAAGCCAAGTTCTTGCTGGAGATGGTGCAGAATACATGCTGGGATACTATCAGGTCCCATGGAAGCTGTGTTCTTTGCCTTGGATAGGGCTTGTAACACTTGAGCTATGGAGATCTGATGTGTGGGACAAGTATCGGGGATGTCAAAAGGGCCATTGTGGGGGGGGGGGGGCAGGAAGGCGAAGTTTGTGCTGAACCTATCTGCTAGCAGGTTGGCTAAGTCAACAGGATCAGTGTAAGTGATACTGTTAAGTACTAATTTTGAACAAACCTGGGCTTTGCCATGGAGGTTCCTGACTTAACTGAAGAAGACTTTATGGCTTCCCTTTATTATAGAGGCTAGTTTTGATTCATATTTTCTCTTGGAGGTTTTTACTAGTGATCTAATTTGCTTGTTGAGGCTAAGGAGGGAGTTTTTCCAATTTGGAATTTGTTCCCTTTTACCCTTGGACAGCAGTTTCTTCCTTTTGTTGTAAAGCCTGTTGACAGAGGATGTCCACCAAACAGGTTTGTGTTTCCTTGAGGAGCAGGTTTTAGTTCTATTGGGTATAGTTGAGTCCATGCAGTTGTACAGATGCTTGTATACTGCATTGGTGTACTGTTCAGCATAGCTGTCCGCATCCTCTGAGGGAGGCGGTGGTGTGAAGCTGCAGATACCCTCCCTTTGGAGGTTGTAGTCAGCTTTTGAGAAGTTTTTTATCTTGATAATGGCTGGGGGGGGGTTGGGTGGGAGAGAAAATTTGAATGAGACAGTTTGATGATCTTATCTCACCAGGGAAGAACATACTATGAGAGTGGTGCATCGGTCATCAATGTTGGTAAGAACCAAGTCCAGAATGTTATCTCCCCTTGTGGGGGATGAGAGGAGCTGGTCTAGTGCATTAGAATTGATGAAGTCAAGGAATCATTGAGAGAGTGCATTAGTGCAAGAATAGTTCAACTAGTCTATGGTGGGGTAGATGAAGTCACCAAGGATCAGGGTGTTAGGGGGTACCTTGATGGAGTCAAGTAGATCCAGGTAAGAGGATTGGGTGTCCTGAGTCATGGAGGGAGGTCTATAGCTTGCTATAACTTGTATGGGTGTCTTGCCAACTGTCAGTTGTACCTGGAGTAGTTTCAGTGTGCCATGCTGGCAAACCAGTCTGGAAGTGTGCCTGTCATTAATGAAGATAGAGACACCACCACCCTTACTCTTCCTGACCTCATTTTGGGGTCAGAATGTGTGGAATGAGGTATAGCCTAGTAAGGCAGGGGTGCTCTCTGCAGCCCTGAACCAAGTTTCCATGACCGCATAGGCATCAGCATCTATCAGTGCAAGGAGGGCCTCCAATGAGTCCATTGTCAGGCTAAGGCTCCCAGCATTAAGCAGAATGACTTTCAATTTACTTTTTGACAGATTTTTTAAGTTGGAAGGTTTGTCTTTGGGACATTGCCTAAAAAAGTCACAATAGGGGAGGCGAGAGTCTTGGCCAGGATCCGAAAACCCAGTGGTGACAGGTGAAGGCCATCTCTAGAAAAGCATCGAGGCCTGTCGATCATGTCATCCCAGGCAGATAGATACTGGATCCCCTTGGAATGACACCAGAAACTAAGCCAATTGTTGAAGTCAATCATTATTTGTTGGTATTGTGTTATCATTGTTGGTGAAGGTAGGATGCTGCTTAGGGCTAGGGTCATACTTGCTTGGAACACATACTCTCGGAGTTCAATCATGTCTCTCTTCATATAGTTCAGGGAGGTACTTCTCAAGTCATTCACACCAACATGCACAATGGCAGAGTTGCACTTGTAACTGTTGTGTATAGACTTAAGTGCTTGCGTACTGTGGTGGATTCATGCATCAGACAGACAACTGACCATGACCGTCTCCTCGTCGAGCCTGGTGAGGGGGACATCGGTGTGTCTCGGAATTGAGTCACCAATAACTAGTGTGTTTGGTTTATTGTTATGTCTTGTTGCTGTAATGGTTTATTGTTTTGCCTTATAGGCTGTTTTTGTGAGACTCTGGTGCATTGTCTGCTGTATGTAATGTGTTTGGTGTTGTGTGTGAAATGTGTATGAGTGTGTTTTGGAGGTCTCTGCTGTTTAGGTAAGGTTTTATTGAGGACCTTTGCATAGGTGTGTGTGTGTGTGTGTGTGTGTGTGTGTGTGTGTGTGTGTGTGTGTGTGTGTGTGTGTGTGTGTGTGTGTGTGTGTGTGAGGGTGTGTTTGTGTGTTGCGCTTGGCTGTGTGGTGTGCATGGTGTGATGTTTGTGCTGGCAATCTTCACTTTGTCAGGATTACTGACTGTGGTGAGAGAAAGCATAGACTCCAGGTTCCTACCCATCCACAAAATCACACTGATCCATATATATCAATTTTGACACCACCTTTGCTATTCTCTTAGCAAGTATAGGCATAACACTTTATAGTTATGGCTTAAAATTGAAATAGATCTATATGAAGCTGGGTCTAAAGGGCCTTTAGTATACAAAGCCACTCTTCAGAAGCATCCTACCTTCAGTGATAATGATGATGGCGCAATATAAACAAAAGATGATTGATTTTAGTAATTGATTCAGCTACTGGTGTCATTCTAAGGGTATATATCGCCTAACATACAAAGTGTATATATATATATATATATATATATATATATATATATATATATATATATATATATAAAATTCAAAGTTTCTTATTCTACTTTCCTTGTATGTTGTGTACTTTAATGCCAGACATATCTCTATTTGTATATATTGTTACTATCAATTGTTGTAAGCTTTACTCTATGTCCAATTGTATATCTTGCCTACTTATAATGTCTCACACAAGTTACCACTTGTAATTTTATTTTTCTGTTCAATTATCTGTTGTTGGATTTCTCTGTGTGGAGCTTTTCTCCCCGGGCCTCCACTGAAAAAGGACTTGCTATCCAATCAGACTATCCTGGTAAACAAATGTAAAATAAAAATAAAATAAAATAAATAATATCTAAAATGTGTCAGCCTGGAAGGAGATGGTGGACTGTCCTACCTGCTTTGCCAGGGATGGCTTGCATTTTCACCTAGGCTTTGTCATATTGGCCCATAATGCCTTTTAGGCAATGTCTACCTTGCTCCATATACCCACCTTACCAAACCAATCCAGAACAGTATAAAGATGATGCTACTCTGTTCTAGAAGCCAAAAGAAGGAGCTGCCATCCATTGAAACCTTTCTAATCTTAGAAAACTAGATAAATTTGTCAGTACTGGTGGAGTGATAACACACCATAACTACCTAGGGTCAGTGCTCATGACACATTTAGATTTTCCACTGATGGTATCTGCTTAACGAGTGGTGGTGTGTCCATGTACCTTGTGACTCCTTTACATCTAGACATATACAGATAAATAATGACCATGGACTCCTTCATAGCATAGTCACTTCACTATGCTAACCCACTAGACCTGGATTTATGCTCTTATATGACAAGATCAGATGCATTAGGTTCATAGGATTTCAGTTCAGGGTGCCATTGAGGACCTCAGCACAAATTTACAGTTGCTCCCAAGCACTGGCTGGTTAAATGACTTGTTCACTATCATACAGTAGACAAATGACGGTTGAGGGAATCAAACCCTGGACCACAGGAACTACAGCTTACAGCCTTATCCTTTTGTACTGAATGACAGACAATGTTTTTCCCTGATCATTGCAAATAGAGCACTATTAAGTTCTACACCTATAATTGCATCTCTCCAGGTTAGGTCTGGCCATCACTTCACTTTTAGTAGCCATCCCAAAGCACTGTCAAACCCTTCCACCTTTAGAGATTTCTCTAAGGCAAATTCACTTCAATTATATAATGATATGAAGAGTTTCAAGTGCTCCCTCCCCTTTGAAGCCTACAGCTAGCACTTCTGCATTTGTGTAAGAGTTCTATGCCAGCAATGTTACCCAGGGCATGGTATTAATGCTGCTTCTATATGGCCCTTACTTCTCTGTGTCAAAACTGATATCAAGACCTTTAGCAGGCAAGTTTCCTAATGACTGTACATTTGGAGCAAATGTTAACTTCCCCTGCATTCCCAGATTCTGCATGATAGATTTAAATGCACAAACAAAATAGTACCAAGACCATGGTCTCAAGCTCTAAATGCCAAAATGTTTAGTATCATATCCTTTGGCAAACAAGTACATTCTTCAGCATATCACATTAATGGTATCCCACTTGGCGCAGACACAACTGTAAATGGTGTGGGTATATCTGTTGAGACTGAGTTCTTATTCGACTATCATGAAGCCACAGTTGTAAGGAAATCCTTCTATTTAGTTAGCATGTTTCCTCCAAGTCAATGAATGATATCATAACCTACTCTTTCCTAATTAATCCCATAACTGCATACAATGCTCCCTTTCGTATAAACTTGTCCAGACATGCAATCCAACTTGAAATACTCCAATATTTCCTCACAAAGGAACTCAAGGATCTGAGATTTACTTTCTAGGCAAAATACCTTAAAGTTTTCTCTGCCTAAGTCACATAGACACCCTTTTGTGACGCTTCTCATAGTTAACTTTTTCCATAGCTGCAAAACCAGCAACAAAGTGAACACCTGCACTCAACACCTAAACCTTCACCACAGCATAATCCGAACATACTGGTGTGATAGATAGCGCACTCAAAGAATTTCTCAACCATAGAACAGACGCTCTGCAGATATTAAACAAAGGAGTTCCTTCTCCTACTTTACCTGCAGCTTGGATGCATGGATGGGTAACCAAATACATTCCTGGTAGTGCCCACAAACCCTTTCGGAAAGGAATAGTAAGCAGTTGGAATTGTAGTTGCTAGGATACCGAGAATCTCTCTGATCAATTGTCAAGTAACAACCTATGAACCCATGAACGTAAGTTGTAGAAACTGAGCTCTTGTGCCCATACTCTAGGTAACTATGTCCTTATGGAAGATCTTATCAGAGGATGAACGCTTGTTGCATTATTAAGTCAAATAATATAGTACATGGAGAGTCAAAAATAACATATAATCTACTGGAGTGACAGGGCCAAAATGTAGATATGCTTTCTGTCATAGGAAAATAATTTGGACTGTTCAGTCTCACATGCAAAATTGGAAGCAATACAAAGTACACTACACAATGGAAGAGACATCTTGTTATACACAGGCATTTTGTATAAATCCATATCCTAGGAGGATCTAACAGGCAAGGAAATGATAGAAATTATCCTTAGACTGGTATGACAATTCAGTAATATATTTGAATACAGCTTAAATATGCCCTCTGCTAACTGCTGTACCCCTAGGTTACTGCAGAAACAGTCAGGAGCAGAATGCTACCACATATACTGCAGGAGACAATACACAAGCACCTGCTATTGATATTCTCTTTATACAATCTCAGACCTGGTATTTTCAGATAGATGGCGATAGTAGATCTCAAATTTAGATGCAGTTCACATTTAAGTTTAAGTATGTATTCTAGTTCACATTAATCACCGCAGCACAAATCATACTCATGTCTGGTTTTCACAGAATGAAAGGAGAACGAAAGAGTTGCTAGTAAATGGGCTAGAAAGAACATTGGGAATTAACATGAAGCAGCATGGCTCTGCATTATTCAACACATAATGAAAGTGTCAGAAGATATGGCTGTAAAGTAGGTTATAAGGAAAAAATAGTACTTGGACACACACACACGCACACACGCGCGCACACACGCACACACGCACTCACGCACACACGCACTCACACACACACACACACACACACACACAGACACACACACACAGACACACACACACACACACACACACACACACACACACACACACACACACACACACTCATGCACTCACACACATACACACAGACACACACACACACGCGCACACACGCACACACGCACACACACACACACACACACACACACACACACACACACACACAGACACACACACACACACACACACACACACACACACACACACACACACACACACACACACACTCATGCACTCACACACATACACACAGACACACACACACACACACACGCACACACGCACACACGCACACACACACACACACACACACACACACACACACACACACACACACACCACACATATTCACACCTGACCATGAACTGCAGCCGTTTGATTGTGTGCACCTTCAGATGTTGGCTGGGGGGGTCAAATAAATGAATACATGCACAAATAATGGCCCAAAAATGTATTTTGACTTCCAACTTTCAGAACCATACAGTTGGATCCACTGCAGCACCCCCAACCATCTGAGCTTCTTAGCTCAAGAATCAAGGGTTAAGATAAAAATAATGAATGACAGAAACGTGAACTGTAAATGTTGCTCTAATAGACCCAGAAGGTTACTACAGTAACAGGCTTTGCATAAATATGCATGTTCTTAGTGATATGAAGTCTGAAACTCAAGAATCTGTCAATAACCATACATTTGAGTTTCCAACTTCATATCATTCAGAAAATGCATAGTAATAGCAAACAGTCTGTCAAAAAGAACTTACCTCAGTCCACCTCACTGTCACTCTGTAGACTGCTGTTTTGAGACTTCCACTACCCTCTGTTAACACAGCAGGCAACACTGTCTATAACTTCCAACTTGGACTTGTCAGCGTCACAAATTGACCATCAGCATCAGCTGACAAGGACATGATCCTCATCATCCAGTCATGTTTCAGGAGCCATACTGAACTTGTTTGGCACGAGGGATGTTTTAAAATAAAATATACTGTCAAAGTGGTACAGCTAACAGGTCCACACTAATTGGGAACCTTTAGCTCCCCTCTGTTCAACTTAGTGAACATCGACTGATCGAGTGCAAATGCTGAAAACCAAAATGATTGAAAAGCAAATTCTTATACCTTTTCTTTTTTTGCAAGAAGGCTGCAACTCCATATACCCTACTGATTACATACAGCAACACTGATTTCATGCTGCAGTGGGGAAGAGGCAAATTACCTGATCCCCACCTCAATCTTACATACAAAAAAAGCTGCTATGTGTGATCAGATCAGATGATTTTCAATCACACAAATTGTCTTTTTCTCTGTTCGACAATTTTTTGATTACAGGAATGTGTTCCATGTATCTATATGTATGTATGAATGTATAGACTCATTGAAAGATACCACATTTGCTAAACATTTGAATGAGAGACACATCAGCTTTCTTTGCCACCGTTACCCTCTCCTTGATCTTGGGGGAGCATTGCCCACTCCAACCCTACTTTAAAATTCTTAATTTAACGGATGCACTTCAGGAAAATGTTGATAACATTTAAAAAGGACAATTATTTCATTGTCTTCCAAATATAACATCTGACAAATTTGTTTGTTCATTCTCTGCTACGTATTTGAATCTTTCTTGTACTTTTCTATCCAGCTGTGTATAACCATACCTAGAACTATAAATCTAACAAATACCTTTCACAAGGGAGCTAAAGTAGCACTGAAATGTTACTTTCACAGTCTTTAACAAGATAATTAGACTAGACCAACATAAAACTATAGCAAATAGCCAAATTAGTCAAGCTAGGAATTAATCTTAGAGCACAAGACTTGGTAACCTGTTGGCTGACAGTAGCTGTATATAGAAAACACTGAAAGAAAAACTGGAGGATAGTGTTTTATAGTACTGCTCAGTACTGCTTCTGGGCCTTTTTATTTTAATGTCAGTAACATTAATGTTATAAGAGGACTGGATGGTAGAGTGCTTCTCTTTGGAGACAATATAATGAAAACAATGATATGCAAAACTGAGCCAGAAGAATGGAGTTTTCTTCAAGATAATAACTTTTTTCTGTGTTCTTTTTACCTCTCCATCTGCTGAGCATCAACTTTTGCCAATCAATTTTAGTCCATTCTTTCTCTATTGATAGCAATGTGGCCACCAGTTCAGATGAAAGCCAGCCAGAGGGAGCTGTCATCCAGACAGGCAGGCACAAAGGTTGCTTTATGCCCTGGCTACTTCTGGATGGTTAGCTTTCAGCAGCCCAGCCCCATCACAGACCATTCAGGCTAGCAGCCTAAGAGACCCACAACAAAGGGGTTGATCTGACCATCGGTCATTGTCCTGCTTCAGCCCTCACTGCTGCCATGTCTGCCATTTTACTGGTGTTTAGTCTTATAATCCCTAATCCCCTGGTGGTGGGTGAGATGAATGCATGCATTATTGTAAAGGCCTCTATGCATGTGCCTGTGTATATGTTTTTCCACACACATACTACAAGGGTACACTGGCATGTCCCCAGTTCCTGGCAGTAACCATGGTATCAGCAAGCCTCTGCTGCCTGGTGACTGGCAGCTGACTGGACCAACTCTCCTCCTGAGGGGTGAGCCAGTGTCATCCACTCATTGCCCACTTCCCCATCTTCTCCAGGACCTAAGACACTTATCAAACTCAACTCTTCTGGATCATAGTCAGTGCTTTATCTTTGCACATCATAGGTAAGGCTGTACAGAAATATATTATGATTGTGGAAAGTATGACAACC